>NC_142106.1:6137500-6222500 GCF_056152115.1 Neolamprologus brichardi
TTTACATTACAACACTCAGCTTACTGAGCGAAAATGATTCTTCATCTTTCCAAACAGTTCATTCAGTATAACTCCATAAGTTTACTGATCATATTTGTTTCAAACAATCAGGTTAAAATTACAAGATAAAAAACTAAATACATACCTCACAGTAACTGCACTTGTAGAGTTACTTTCTGGTGTGGATCTGTTCGTGTTTTTTCAGCTGATGTGGAGATTTAAAAGTCTTCTCACACAGGTCACATTTATAAGGTCTCTCCTCAGTGTGGCTGTTTTTGTAACTGTGCATCTGTTGTAAACAGTTTCCCACACTGATCACAGCAGTAAACATCATTTCCAGTGTGAATCCGTAGGTGAATATTTCGGTAGTGTTTGTCACTGAACCTTTTTCCACAAAAGTCGCAGCTGTACGCCTTAATTCCAGAGTGGGTAACTAGATGCTTCTGTAAGTGTTCATTTTGAGCAAAAGCCTTTCCACACAACTCACATCTGTGTGCTTTAACTCCAGTGTGGATGAGTTGGTGTTTTTTTTAAGGATCCAGCCTTGGTAAAAGACTTTCCACACAAGTCACAGCTGTAAGCTTTAAATCCACTGTGGATGAGTTGGTGAGTTTTTAAGTTTCCAGCCTTGGTAAAAGACTTTCCACACAAGTCACAGCTGTAAGCTTTAAATCCACTGTGGATGATTTGGTGAGTTTTTAAGTTTCCAGCCGTGGTAAAAGACTTTCCACACAAGTCACAGCTGTAAGCTTTAACTCCACTGTGGATGATTTGGTGAGTTTTTAAGTTTCCAGCCGTGGTAAAAGACTTTCCACACAAGTCACAGCTGTAAGCTTTAAATCCACTGTGGATGAGTTTGTGTTGTTTTAATTCTCCAGCCGTGGTAAAAGACTTTCCACACAAGTCACAGCTGTAAGCTTTAACTCCACTGTGGATTAGTTGGTGTCTTTTTAAGTCTCCAGCCGTGGTAAAAGACTATCCACACAAGTCACAGCTGTAAGCTTTAACTCCACTGTGGATTAGTTGGTGTCTTTTTAAGGATCCAGCCTCGGTAAAAGACTTCCCACACTCATCACAGCTGTAGGTTTTCTCTCCCTTTCTTCTGTGAGGTTTGTCGGCCTCCTGAGAGCGCTGACTTCTCGCTCCATGTTGGTCCTGCAGTGACAGAGATACAAACAGAGGCATTGAGTGAAATGCAGTCATGGAACAAACTGAAACTCCCTCCATTGGTGGAATCAAACATGTAAACAAAAACACATTGTAGGTGTGTTACCACCACCTTCTGGTGATAGTATCACATTACAATGATGGGCTACAATGGGAGTTTTAATTAAAATGACATTATTGAAGAAATATTGATCAGCTGAGAAAATCTTTTACTCATAAAAAATTGTGAGTTCAACTGATGATAATGTTGTTTCAATGTGTGCTGATAAAAAAATGATCTTTGTATTTTCTTGTAACTTCTGTGGTTTTTGGTTGTGCAGATTCTGTATATATGGAGGAGCCCAGGATGCAAAAGATAAAGCTGCTGTTAACGGGTTTTTAAAAACCAACTAGCTGTGCAAACAATTTCAATAACAGTGTAACTGTGATGTTTTTCTCACCTTTTGTGTTGAAGTCATTGTTTCCTCTGTAGTGGCTGAGCTGAGTCCAAATGGCTGAAATTGTTCCTCTGCTGCACCACCAGACTCTTCTCCTCCTGTTACTCAGCTGGGACACAAATATATATATATATATATTTTTTTTTTTTTTAGGGGTGCAACGATACTCGTATCGATATTGAACCGTTCGATACAGTGCTTTCAGTTCGGTAAGCATATGTATCAAACAATACAAAATTTTTAATTTATTTTATCAACTTTCCTTCTGACGATGCTGTCTGTGTTGAGCGCTCAGTGGATCTGCGCTCGACAGTGCAGCCTAGGTGGAGTAGTCGAACACAGATTCACTGAGCGCAGCGCAAGCTAGCGAGACAGAAGTTAAGCTCTCCTTGCAACATGGCAAATTGAACCTCCCCCACCCTCATTCAGATCTGGCGTTTGGAACTATTTTGGTTTTCATGTGACGTATGACCCTGAAGGTAAGCGCGTCATGGACTAAAGTATGCTCAGTTACATGGGTGGGAACTAGTGTGTTAGCGCAGTTAGCTCGTTAACGTGTTGGCCGTCCAGCCCCACACACGGGGCGATCCACGGTAGCTCGTTAACGGAGATTTGCCGTGTTGTGGCGTTAACGTCATTTCAGATTAAGGCTGACAGCACTAGTGGGAACACAACGAATATGACTGCACATTGACTCCGACATCATCCTAGTGCAAAGACAAGTGGAAGCAGACAAAAACAACAAGCAGCATGCTACAAACTTTACCCGAGTCATTTAGTGTGTCAAAGCAGCAGGATATATATTTTAGTTCTGCTGAGCCAAATAAGACAGGTCAGGGTGAAGAAGTGACAGCCAAAGAAAAGCTTACCACAAAACGGAAAAGTTATGACAAATCAGAATATAAGGCAAAAAGAAAGTGCAGCTTTATGGTTTCATGGACAAAAGAATTTCTGTGGCTGCAATATGACGAGCTAAATAACCAGGGCTGCACATAAGTGGTCCACAGGTGCGCATTCCCTGTCAAAATAAAAAACGTGCACAAGATAAGAAGTTGCAACGCGTGTTTGCATACATAAGATTTTCTGGAGGAGGACAGACATTTGTTTAAAACTCTTAAAGATGTCGAAGAAGCTCCTTTAAGCAATTACTTTGGTGTTCCTCCACCTCCAAAGAAATGTCAGAAGGAGTCCGAACCACAAAAGAAGCGCGAATTCTCGGAAAAGTGGTTGCAGGAGGTGAGCTGGCTTCAAACAAATGATGAACGCACAGAGATGTGGTGCAGAATGAGCCGTGAAAATTTAATAAATGACAAATTAATAAAGAGGCATGAACATTTTTTTGTATCGAAAAAATATCAAACCGTGACACCAAAGTATCGAACCGAACCGTGAATTTTGTGTATCGTTGCACCCCTAATATATATACAGTGGGGCAAAAAAGTATTTAGTCAGCCACTGATTGTGCAAGTTCCCCCACTTAAAATGATGACAGAGGTCAGTAATTTGCACCAGAGGAACACTTCAACTGTGAGAGACAGAATGTGAAAAAAAAATCCATGAATTCACATGGTAGGATTTGTAAAGAATTTATTCGTAAATCAGGGTGGAAAATAAGTATTTGGTCACCTCAAACAAGGAAAATCCCTGGCTCTCACAGACCTGTAACGTCTTCTGTAAGAAGCTTTTCTGTCCCCCACTCGTTACCTGTATGAATGGCACCTGTTTGACCTCATCATCTGTATAAAAGACACCTGTCCACAGCCTCAACCAGTCAGACTCCAAACTTTGCCATGGCCAAGACCAAAGAGCTTTCGAAGGACACCAGGAAAAGAATTGTAGACCTGCACCAGACTGGGAAGAGTGAATCTACAATAGGCAAGCAGCTTGGTGTGAAAAAATCAACTGTGGGAGCAATCATCAGAAAATGGAAGACATACAAGACCACTGATAATCTCCCTCGATCTGGGGCTCCACGCAAGATCTCATCCCGTGGGGTCAAAATGATCATGAGAACGGTGAGCAAAGATCCCAGAACCACACGGGGGGACCTGGTGAATGACCTGCAGAGAGCTGGGACCAAAGTAACAAAGGTCACCATCAGTAACACACTACAACGGCAGGGAATCAAATCCCGCAGTGCCAGACGTGTTCCGCTGCTGAAGCCAGTGCATGTCCAGGCCCGTCTGAAGTTTGCCAGAGAGCACATGGATGATACAGCAGAGGATTGGGAGAATGTCATGTGGTCAGATGAAACCAAAGTAGAACTTTTTGGTATAAACTCAACTCGTTGTGTTTGGAGGAAGAAGAATACTGAGTTGCATCCCAAGAACACCATACCTACTGTGAAGCATGGGGGTGGAAACATCATGCTATGGGGCTGTTTTTCTGCCAAGGGGACAGGACGACTGATCCGTGTTAAGGACAGAATGAATGGGGCCAAGTATCGTGAGATTTTGAGCCAAAACCTCCTTCCATCAGTGAGAACTTTGAAGATGAAACGAGGCTGGGTCTTCCAACATGACAATGATCCAAAACACACCACCCGGGCAACAAAGGAGTGGCTCCGTAAGAAGCATTTGAAAGTCCTGGAGTGGCCTAGCCAGTCTCCAGACCTCAACTCCATAGAAAATCTGTGGCGGGAGTTGAAAGTCCGTGTTGCTCGGCGACAGCCCCAAAACATCACTGCTCTTGAGAAGATCTGCATGGAGGAATGGGCCAAAATACCAGCTACTGTGTGTGCAAACCTGGTAAAGACCTATAGTAAACGTTTGACCTCTGTTATTGCCAACAAAGGTTATGTTACAAAGTATTGAGTTGTATTTTTGTTATTGACCAAATACTTATTTTCCACCCTGATTTACGAATAAATTCTTTACAAATCCTACCATGTGAATTCATGGATTTTCTTTTTCACATTCTGTCTCTCACAGTTGAAGTGTACCTCTGGGGCAAATTACTGACCTCTGTCATCATTTTAAGTGGGAGAACTTGCACAATCGGTGGCTGACTAAATACTTTTTTACCCCACTGTATGTATGTATGTGTGTATATATATACACACACACATACATACATACATACATACATACATACATACACATATATATATATATATATATATATATAAAGCTGTATGTAACGTTTCTCGCGGTAGTATCATGGTTGCTAGGCATCGTGAACAGCGCGACGAAGGCTAGACCGTCCCATTTCACAAGCCTCTCACTTCCGCACTTCTCGTACGCACCGTACGTAGTACTCGTAGTGCGCGTACTTCAAGCGTGCAGACCCTGAATTGGGACAAAGCCATACAGAAGACCCTAACAGCATTTGCGGTGAGGCTGGCTTGACTGTGACTTCGTAAGTGAAGGCTCACTTGACCGCAGTTAGCAACCGCCAGATTATAATGTTGCAAGCAATCACAAACTCTACAGTCTCTCTAACTCCAGTGTATACCAAGCAGTCTATTGTTCGCAACAGAGCTAAACTCAACATAAACTGAACCCACATTTAAGTTAGCTCGGTGCTTACCTTTAGATGAGCCCACAAACCGAGAGAAACTCCGTGACAAAGCTGGAAGTCTTTCCAAAAAGGAAACAGATCAGGGAGCAGAGACCGACGTGGTTCACGCTGATCTCAGCTACGATCCAGGAGACAAGGGTGTGCAGATCGATGCAGATATCGATCCAAACGTTGGTAGTGGTATATGTTCCTGTAAGTTTACTGCTTTAGTCCCGTTTTATGAAAAGCAGCTCTCTCTATGCTTGCCTCATCTACGGCACACACGCACCTTGCTCCGCCCCCTTCCCCGGACTCTGCTGTGATTTGTTGCTCTGCGGTCACGTGACTCAGCTGCATAACGAAAACACATGGGGTGTTTTTTCAAAATTAGGGCCTAACTTCTCACTGTAATTTCCCTCTCATGAGTGAATTAGTGATTAGTGATGGGCAGATGAAGCTTCATGAAGCACTGAAGCTTTTCATCCAATTGGTTCACCCCAGCGCAAAGCTTCTTGAAGCTTGATTTGCTCTAGTAGGACACCTACTGGACGTAAAAATATTAGTTGGCATGAATTTGAAGAGTGTGGCCTTTTGCACACAGCCTGTAAATGTCAACAACAAAAGGAGTGTGTAAAACATGAATATTGTAGTGATGCAGTATACTGTGTATATTTATACTGGCAGTATGGAAGATGATTATTTGGAAATGCTTAAAATGGAAATGATCATTTACTGTGAGGTGAGGTGTGGTTGGGTGTGGACAGTGGTTGTGCTTTTGTAATGTTGAGGTATGGACAGCTACAGACTGAGGCCTCAGTCCTGCTTGTTCACATTTTATTCTGTAAAAACTACATTTTCACTGCTTTTATGACCTTTTTAGTGGGGAGAACATAGCTAGGATTTAATGACAAATCTTTTAAATCCTTTGTCCTCCACAATGCTAAATGGCTGGGAGTCCTCAATCACCATGCTAACCAGGTCTTCATCTATTTGAGATTGTTCTCCTGAGGAAAGACAATAAAAACAAAGCACAAATATAAATATCACACACGTAACTTATTACAGTTGTATAATATTGTTATATCATTTAGTAACATTACTGCATGCTATATTATCATAGCATTTGATGGCTCACCTGGTCTTGCTCCACATTCGGTGTTCCCCTTATTCTCATGCAAAGCTCTGTAGTGCCTAAGCATGGATGAGGTGTTGTTGTTATATCCCAGCTCCCTGGCACATAGCAAACACTTCACCTTGTACAAAAGTAAAGCCGCTTAACATTAATTGTATTGCACCATCAGTATTATGAAAATACATCTTCTGTAGAAATTTACATACCTTTTTGGGAGGAATAAGATCAAAATGTTCCCACACAGGGGAGGACATCCTCCTCTTCTTAGCTGGCTCCATTCTCTCCTGACTTTCTCTCCTCACTCTCATAAACCTCCAAACTGTCTCCAAACTCTCACTAACCGCAACTCTCCATCAAACACCCACATCTTGAATGAAGTCTGAGGGGTTTATATCGCTGTCATAGCTCGCGGCAAAGTTCGAACCACTTCATGAACCAGTCACGTGGTACAGCCGGGCAGCGAGGCTTCGGACGTCATCATTTTCAGCTCCTCCCATAAATGAAGCAAGCCTCAATGCTTCGCGGAAACGCCCCCACCATTACTCGACACAAGCTTTGAAGCCTCGATACAGAACGTCACATCACTATTAGTGATGGTAAATTTGATTCTTTTTACTGAATCGAGTTTTAATAAGTCACTCACCAAAGTGAATCGGATTTTTTTGAGTCATTTGATTCACTGAGTCAGTTGACCAGAGAGTGCAAAAAAATGTACATTTTCACTCAAACTTAATTTGTTTCTCTTTTCATGTAAATCCTACTGCTAAGATGAATGATTCTAAAAGAAAACAACTATTTTATAGAGCAAAAAAGAGCAAAAACATTTCTAAAACTAAACAATTTCCTATCAAAATTGCTTAATAAACATTTATTTTGTTTATTTTTATTTTATTAGTATTTTCCTTAAATGTGTCAAATATATATTTTCTCATCTAAATGTCCACTGAGCTGTGAGCCAGGAGCTTTGAGATTGGCCAAGAATATGAGAGTTACAGGAATGTTGTTTGTTGCTCAAGATGACTTGATATCATTGATGAGGGATACATTTGATATATGTTTCACATATTATAGACCAATAAGTTATTTATAGCAGTTTAAATACAAGCAATCAGTTTTTGGCAATTACCGGAAATCAGTTTTTGGCACACCTCCGGTACTCCCACTGTGACCAGGTTAGCGACGTGAGCTCATCCATCTTTTTGGGCAAAGATCTTACGTTTCCAATGATTACAGAAGGAAGAGATGGTCGATAACATCTCCTTCTCGTGCGACGGCGCTCCTTCCCAGCACGACACTCCAGTCTTTTCTTCTTCAGCTCGCTGGGAATGTCGAGTCTGTCCTCCGGTACCCACAGAAACCTGCCAGTCTTCTGCTAATATAAAACATTTCCACACAACAAAAACAACAAAACAACTAGAAGTGCAGTGACATCATTTTCCAAAATCATTTGAAATCATATAATTGAAAATTCAAAGGGAAATTATAAACCAGGTAGCTTCTGAAAGGTTCTCTGCCATGTTTGATGCTGACATGACTTGCAGTGATGTAGACTCACTTGTTTCATCTTTTAATAATCAGCATAGTGTAACCTTTAGACGTAGTGGCACCTCTGAATAAAAGTACTGTCCTATGTTTGAAATTTGGTCCTTGGATAAATGAAAACATTTGTAATTTTAGGAGATACTGTCACAAGTTAGAATGTTTGTGGAAGACTTCCAAACTCGAGGTTCACCGGTTGCATCTTAAACTGTGTAAAAATCCTAGGTTCATCTTTGAAATGATTCACCTCCACGGTCTTTTGGTTTGTTGTGTTAAACCAATGTTGGACCAATTTTAAATACTGTGCTACATGTTATGTACAGTCTGTAGTTGTAGAAGGAAGCATTCATGAGTGAAGATGAGTCAACCGTCTCATGAATCTTATAACAATCCATTAACCCTTTAAAACCGGTCGGAGCGGGCACGCTCTGTTTTGCATAACTATTTTTAAATCCCGGTAGCTCTGCAACCACGTAAGCTAGTGCAATAATTTTTTTTGCATATGAAACCGGAGGAGTTGTACTTACATCTTATGCCATCAGCTTGTCTTCGGTCACAGTTTCCTTCCACATATAGCTTTGCAAAAACTGCATAAAAAGCACTTGCAGCAACAAAAACATAATATTCCAGAAACACGCTTTGCCGATCCGATCAGCTGTTCATAACACTTCCTACGTCCATCAGCGCGAACTATCGCATGTCCGCCATGACCTGCCTGAAACCGAAAGTGACATCATTTTGTGGAAATGTAGTTTTTTACCATATAGCCTCATGAGCCTATACTGGTGTTTTTAAAAGTTATCTTTGACTTCATGACTTTCTGTGTCGTTTCTGGGATGCTTAGGACTCATATTGCACTGCTGGAAATAGTTTATTTTGATGCATATGCTGCTTTTTTGCAAATTTGCATTATAATATTTATTTTTGTTTTTCCTGCAGTATATAAAAATTGGTGTATTTCAAAAATAAAACTATGAAGACACTCAAAATAAATTTCCTGTGGTGGGAAACTATTTTGTGCAACTTTTTTGTATTTACAGTTTTGAGGGATAAGCCTCTTAAATTTCTCTAACTAGACATATATGTTGAAAAACAAAAACGATTTTCAATTTTTTTGTAGTTTATTGCACTTTTTTGCAATTTATATAATTACTATGCACTTAATGCATACATATTATTAAAATTTAGACTGTAATGGTTGTATTGATGTATAGCAACTTGAAATGCTCCCAAAAATGGCTCCACAGCATGTAAAAATATAATATAAGCTCTGGCTGACTTGGTTCTATGGTAGGTCTTAAAGGGTTAAGCACAAGCTGAAGTGGTGAACTGTAGGCAGAATCTGGACTCATCGCCAAAATTGCGTTGTTGTTAGCCAAGCAACTTTTGCTTACCCCAATTAGCAGATTTTTATCTCAAAACAAGACAATTTTGTCAGATGTAAGAATATTTGGCTTATTTCAAGTAGAGCTTGTTTGCAGTGTAACAGTTTAGCAGGTGGTCACCGTGGTGACCGTTTCTCTCTATATTCCCCTCCTGACTGATCTCTGGTTTGTTTGTTTTTGGTTTCCTTATCCCTTTTAGCTTGAAACAGTAAATGTCGACTATATATATTGTTCTCTTGAGAGATGAAACCAGCAAAATTAGTGTTCTCAAACATTTTCAGCATATTTAAGTGTGAGGTAGTTTGTCAGTGCACTTGGCACCAGGAAATGCTGAGCCTTAGTCAAAAGAAGATTTGTATTCATATATTCAGATTACCTTCCTGAACACTAGCAGAAGCCTGCTGACTTTTTTCCTTTAGTCAGGACTGGTTTAAAATGGCTTTTATTTTCTATCAGAAGTATGAAAGATGTGAGAATGAGAAATATCAGGACTCACTCTGGTCCTGCAGCTTTCTGAGAGGAGGAAAAGTTGCTTCAGCTGTTTTGAGTGTGACGGTACGATGTAGATCAGGAAATACACAGTGGGATCACACTGCCCTGCCCACTACCATATTTCCTCTTTCTCTTCACTGTTAATCGGGCGACCGTGGCTCAGGGGGTTGGGAAGCGCATCCGTATCCGGAAGGTTGTCGGTTTGATCCCTGGGCTCTCTGTCCTGGTCGTTGTGTCCTTGGGCAAGACACTTTATCCTACCGCCTACTGGTGATGGCCAGAGGGGCCGATGGCGCGATATGGCAGCCTCGCCTCTGTCAGTCTGCCCCAGGGCAGCTGTGGCTTCAACCGTAGCTTGCCTCCACCAGTGTGTGAATGAATAGTGGCACTACAAGCTCCCTTGACACCACCTGCAGCTGTACCTCTGGGCCTGTGTGGTCTGACAGTCATTTGTAGCTTCTGTTCTCACCCTGGAGCAGCATTAAGAAAGGATTTCCTATAAGCCCTCAGCAGGTTTCAGCAGCTCTGATTTCTCACAGTATGCGTAAGTTTTAACCAGACCTGTGTTGAGAAATCGCAGCTTCACTCATCAGTTCAGTGGAAAAAGCCAAAGGAAGTAGCTGGTGTGGTGCAACATATGCAACATAGAAACATACAAAAACCTGTGAGACATAAAACTGTTTTTAAAGGACGAGCTGACACACAGAAAATCATTGGTGCTAGTCATCAACTATTTATTAAATTTTCACGGCACATTCTGCACCACCTCTCTGTGCGTTCATCATTTGTTTGAAGCCAGCTCACCTCCTGCAACCACTTTTCCGAGAATACGCGCTTCTTTTGTGGTTCGGACTCCTTCTGACATTTCTTTGGAGGTGGAGGAACACCACAGTAATTGCTTAAAGGAGCTTCTTCGACATCTTTAAGAGTTCTAAACAAATGTCTGTCCTCCTCCTGAAAATCTTATGTATGCAAACACGCGTTGCAACTTCTTATCTTGTGCGCGTTTTTTATTTTGACAGCGAATGCGCACCTGCGGACCACTTCTGTGCAGCCCTGGTTATTTAGCTCGTCATATTGCAGCCACAGAAATTCTTTTGTCCATGAAACCATAAAGCTGCACTTTCTTTTTGCCTTATAGTCTGATTTGTCATAACTTTTCCGTTTTGTGGTAATCTTTTCTTTGGCTGTCACTTCTTCACCCTGACCTGTCTTATTTGGCTCAGCAGAACTAAAATATATATCCTGCTGCTTTTACACACGCACTCACACAACGCTCAGCGATTCTTTTGATTGATTGATTGAATCTTTATTTTGAACATGTTAAAAAAGTACAACAACATAGAATTAAAAGAGACAAATAAACAAAGCAAAACAAAAAAGAAAACGAGCAACCACAACTACAAATATCTGTCATGTTCAAAAAGGAGCAGGAAGAAGCATGAGCTTATTTAATCCCACCCCTTTTCCACTATCTAGTAATTTATAGACTCCAGAAATACTTCCTTGCAATCACATTATATGTCATGTGGATTTTTTTTTTTTTTTTTTTTTTATTTATTTTTTTAAATTATTATTCTTTTTTTTTTTTTAATATATATACATATATGTTTCTATCTAGCCATACATACGTATTTACACATATGCACATATACACATTTTCAATAACCCCATTAACACCTCAAAGGATACACAACCTACAAATATATATATATACCATACCAACATACCCGTGCACCCGCACACACATGAAAATATTAGACAAGAACACCCTATCAAATCTCTACCTCCTCCCTGTACCCTGTAAAAAACCATCTCCTTAAACCGCTTTTTAAACTGTGCCATGCTCGGACATTGCTTTATATCTTTACTTAGTCTGTTCCACAGCTTCACTCCACACACAGAGATGCAAAAACTTTTTAATGTTGTACGGATACGAGGATGTTTTAAATTTAATTCCCCCCTCAAATTGTATCCCCGTTCCCTTTTAGAAAACATTTTTAGAATATTGTCAGGAAGCAGGTTATTTATTGCTTTATATATAATTTGTGCAGTGAGAAAATGAACCAGATCTGTGAATTTGAGAATTTTTGATTTTAAGAATAGTGGATTTGTATGATCTCTGTAACCGGTTTTATGTATTATCCTTATGGCCCTTTTTTGTAATATAAAGATTGATGATAGCGAACATTTGTAAGTATTGCCCCACACCTCTGCACAGTAATTCAAATACGGTGCAATCAGGGAACAATAGAGAATGTGGAGTGATTTGTGGTCCAGAATGTGTTTTACTTTACTCAGGATTGAGACACTTCTTGAAATTTTGTTATGTATATGATTTATATGAGACTTCCAGTTTAATTTATCATCTATAATCACACCAAGAAACTTATGTTCAAGTACTCTTTCAATTTCCACACCATCTATATGAATCTGCACTTGTGCATTTCTAAGGGAATTCCCAAATAAGATTATTTTAGTTTTACTTAGATTTAGCGAAAGTTTGTTCCTGTTAAACCATTTTTTAATTTTGCACATTTCTGATGTAATTGTATCCAGCAGCTCCTTTAGGTTCCCCCCAGAACAAAAAATATTTGTGTGATCTGCAAATAATACTAATTTTAATATAACAGATGCCTTACAAATATCATTTATATAAATAATAAATAATTTTGGACCCAGTACAGAGCCTTGTGGAACACCACAAGCAATGTCCAAGCATGATGAGGAATGGACACCCAGCTTCACAAATTGTTTCCTGTCACTTAAATAATTTTTCACCCATTGCAGTACAACCCCCCTGATCCCGTACCATTCCAATTTATTAATTAATATGTCATGATTGATTGTGTCGAATGCTTTCTTGAGATCCAGAAATACTCCAGCTGCATACTGTTTCTGATCTATAGCATTCGTAATCTCCTCAATTGATTCGATTAATGCCAGAGATGTTGATCTTTTTGATCTGAATCCATATTGACTGTCAGAGAGTAATTTATATTTATCTAAGAATTTGTCTAATCGTTTATTAAACAGGTTTTCTAGGATTTTGGAGAATTGTGGTAGTAAAGAAACAGGCCTGTAGTTTGTGAAGTGGCGTCTATCCCCAGATTTATACAGCGGCACAACTTTAGCTATTTTCATTTTGTTTGGCACTTTTCCCGTCTGAAATGATAAGTTGCAAATATATGTTAGAGGTCCTACAATTCCTTCAATGACCTTCTTGACGATTTTCATGTCAATATCATTACAATCAGTTGATGTTTTATATTTACACATGTGTACAATGTCAATTATTTCTTTTTCCTCCACTGATGTGAGGAACATTGAGTTAGGGTTCCTATCAATCAGGTTTTCACTACAGTCTACTGATGGCAGTGACTCAGGAATTTGTTCTGCCAGTTTTGGTCCAATATTTACAAAATAATGATTAAAGCTGTTGACCTTATCAGCAGTGTTTTCCATAATATTGCCATTGTCGATAAAGTATTGAGGATAACTTTGCTGTCCAGAATTATTTTTAATGATACCATTTAAAACATCCCATATTCCCTTCATATTATGTTTATTGTTGTTCAATATTTTACTATAATACTCCTTTCTACATACACGTATAATATTGGTCAACTTATTTTTGTATTTTTTATATTTATTTTCAGCATCTTTTGTTCGTTGTTTTAGGAATTCCCTATAGAGTGTATTTTTCTTTTTACATGCATTTTGTAAACCCTTAGTGATCCATGGTCTATCTGAATATTTGTGCTTTCTGTTGTATTTTATTGTTGGACAGTTTTTATCGTACAATTCCATGAATATTCTTAAAAATATGCCATATGCAATATCAATATCAGTTTCTTTGTACACATTGTCCCAGTCCTGATTTAATAGATCATTCTTAAGTGCATTCATAGTTTCTTCTGTCCTTACACGTCTGTATCTCAGTTGTTCTTCATGCTGATTTTTCTTATAATTAGTGTCATAAACTGCAAAAACTGGTAGGTGATCACTGATGTCATTAATTAATATTCCGCTCACAATGTTGTTTTCCATATTGTTAGTGAAAATATTGTCAAGTAAGGTGGCACAATGTGGTGTAATTCTGCTAGGCCTGGTTATTTTAGGATGTAAACTCAAACTGTACATAGTATTTAGGAATTCGTCGGTCATTTTATGCTTTTTCGGATTCAACAGGTCAATATTAAAATCCCCACAGATAAACATAACTTTTTGATTTGTTTTAGAGAACATTTCCTCTATGAAGTCATTAAATACTTGAATACTAGAGCCAGGTGTTCTATATATACAGCTAATTATTACATTTTTCTCTTTTTCCTTATAAATTTCAATTGTTATACATTCTAATAAATTATCAATTACAGTTGTCATGCTTTCTACCACCTTGTAATTTAGGTTTTTATCCACATACACAGCTACTCCCCCTCCACTCTTGTTCCTTCTATTTACAAAATTCACTTCATAACCCTCCAGTCCAAAGTCCAGTCCTTTCTCCACATTGATCCATGTTTCAGAAATGGCAATAATTCCAAATGGATTTGTCAGCTCATTTAGATATTCCTTTATATTGTTGAAGTTGGCATACAGACTTCTGCTATTAAAATGGATTATTGATAATTTATTTTCCGTGTTGATGGTGTGCTTAAACTGTTCATCAGTGAAGTAGCAGCAGTTACTGCTGATGTTGTAGAAGAAGTTATTTTCCGGGTCTATATCCTTTTCTAAGTCTAGAACATTATGGTCTGTGTATCGAAATGTTTTCAGTTCAAGATTATCATAAAGAGAATTCCAATGAGTTATATTGATATTGTTGTCGGATGCAGATGAAGTTCTTTTGGACTGTGCCATGTGTTGTGTTTTGTGTCATGTCACATGTGTATTCATACCTCCAGAGTAAGTTGAACCTCAGTATTTGTCCAGCTCCTCCATATTTCTGATGACCAACACTTTGGCTTGTTCCGGTGTTCCATTGAGTTTAATGAATACTTTGCAGTTGGTGGTCCATGTATTTTGAATTTTTCCCTGTTTCTTCAAGTAACGTGCCTTCCTGGCAATGTCCGCATTTCTTTTTATCAGATGTTCATTCATGAAGACATCGGATCCTTTCAGTTTCTTTCCTTGTTTTAACAGTGCTGTTTTGTGTTTTCTGTTTGCAAATCTCACAATGATGGCTGGTTTGTCACTGTCATTTTTTCGGGGTAGAGGGTGGCAAGCCTCAATGTTGTTATAATCCACTTCCACACCTTTGGACCGTAGAAAGGTAACCACTTGATGCTCCGTGGAGTTGACATCTTCCTCTCCTGGCCCTCCTACATTGTCGGCGGCGATCGCCCGGGCGTATGACCGGGGTTTGATGCGAAGCCCCGTGATGATGACATCGTTCATCCGGGTGTACTGCTCCAAATCCGCCACTCTGTTCTCCAGGTACACCAGCCGCCGATCCTTCTCGGCGTTCTGGATGCGGAGAGCCTTAACTTCCTCGACCAGGTCCAGGATGGCTTTCTGCTGCAGTTTGACAGTAGAAATCTCCTCAGTCATAAACTCCAGCGACTTCTTAATATCGTCACCTTCCTCGGCTGACAGAACTTTTTTCGGGCCCATGCTTGTAGCGTTGCCGTGACGACCGGCTAGCTAGTTGATGCTAGCGTCCTTCCTCTCTCTCCAAAGTTTGATACCGTAAAAAGTGACAAAAGCATTAGCGTCTGTTCTTCACTACGTGGAAAGAAAACTTATTTTTACAGCGAAAAAAACCCCCAAACTTCCGAGCAAGCACCAAGTGCGCTACCACGTAATGGGAAATTTACAGACAAACTTGCGGATTCTTCCACTGACCGCTGTGGCACACCTGATAAAGGTGATTCTCTGCGCGATCAACCTCTCACATGTTTAAGCTTGCTGCGGGAGATTTCACTTGTCATGTTTGCATAGTAAGCTAACGATTGATAAGACGATGTCAGAGGAATTGGTGCGCAAATTATCATGACTCACCAATCAGTGCTGTCGCTCTCTATACACAGTTCGCGCGATTGCAAAGTGAAAGCAAAAAACAAGCGCAAATTCAAACGCGATTTCAATATGTCACATATTGACAGTGGCTCACCGATGCCAATGACATAATTACCCAGCTACATTTCCGAAAGAATGCAAAAGCATTGACATATATTTTTCCTTCCTACGATAGGCCGACGAGCAGAGCAGGGCAGCCCGACTGGAAAAATCGCTAGCCCCGGGACGTTGGGCTAGCGATTTTGCGAGCCCTGTATCTGATTGAGGAATCACTCATCTTTGGAAAAGAGAGTTTATTACAGAGAAATGTCTCTTTCCAAAATAAAAGCTATACTATACGCTTCTTCTGGGCTATATTCTCAGCAGCATATTAAACATATCAGGTCCCCATAAGGAGAATCATGTGCTAATGGCTGTCTAAATGACTCGGGTAAAGTTTGTATGCGTGCTTGTTGTTTTTGTCTTCTTCCACTTGTCTTTGCACTAGGATGCTATCGGGTAAATGTGCAGTCATATTCGTTGTGTTCCCACTAGTGCTGTCAGCCTTAATCTGAAATGAGGTTAACGCCACAACACGGCAAATCTCCGTTAACGAGCTACCGCGGATTGCCCCGTGTGTGGGGCTGGACAGCGTCAACACATTAACGAGCTAACTGCGCTAACACACTAGTTCCCACTCATGTAATTGAGCATTGCGTGGCACATCTGACATATTGTTTTACTTTAGTCCATGACACGCTTACCTTCAGGGTCATACGTCACATGAAGACCAAAATAGTTCCAGACGCCAGATCTGAATGAGGGTGGGGGAGGTTCAATTTGCCATGTTGCAACAAGCTTAACTTCTGTCTAGCTAGCTTGCCCTGCGCTCAGTGAATCTGTGTTCGACTACTCCGCCTAGGCTGCACTGTCGTACATATACATATATATATATATGTACACGCGGTATAAGGCTCCGCCCTTGTCATTTTTTGAGCAGGAAGAGTGAGCGCTTGTTTTCATGTAGATTACGTCCCGATCAAAATGCGGTACAATCGTCGTCGTCTTTTTTCTCTCTTTTTTTAAAAATCTTTTTCATTTGGAAATGAAATCGCACATAAGTATGAATCGAGATCGCAATTTTCTAACGATTAATCGTGCAACCCTAGTGTACTAGTAGTACCCTAACCCCAGCAGCTCTTAGGAAACAAACTGCTAACTTCAGTGTTAGCACACACTGTTAGTAAACTATGCAACACTGAATTCAGGTTTCAGTTGTGTTAAGTTGTGAAGTTGTGATTAAAGTGTTCTTACTGACACAGGTAGGATGGTCAGGCGTCCTCTGTTCCTTCAGCGTTCATGAACTGTCACTTATAAAATGCTGCCAAACATCAACTACACTCAATAACTAAACGTGTGCAGGTTAAAGTGATGGACGCCCAGATCTGCACTCTAAATACAAACAGACTAAAGTTGTTTCCTTCAGAAACAAAGACAATATTTACAAAGATCTCACAGGTAAATTGTGAGCGATCACAGCAGCATCTCATCCTGACTAACAGCTTTTAGATGCAGGGAGAGCGTCGTGGTTCAGAGGTGGTTCAGCAGATGATGAAGGCCTTTCTGTTGCATTGTGTAGTGCTGTGGATGCCATGATGGTTGACTGGGTCTGGTTCTACTGAACTCACAAACACTTCTGAGGTATTTACACCTGAAGCCTCATTTAATGTGAGTCAGAAACAAACGGCTCACCTGTGATTAATGGATGTTTCCCTGCATTTATATTTTCACACAGTTTCTTTCTTACAGCAGGAAAACTGAACAGAATGTATGTAAGAGGTTAGAGTGAGGATGACGTCACTTAATACAGAAAATACATGTTTGTCTGTTTTGATGATGAAGGACTTCTTTAGCTCTGTAAACAGCTACACTTGAGAGGACAGAGGTGATTTCATGGATAAATAACAATGTGTTTATCAGCTTTCATCATCGCAGTGCAGACATGACGTCAGATCTATCAAAGTGAAGGCCGTCTCTCTGATGACGTCACAGAGCAGAGTCGTTCTGTCCAATAAAGGATCTCAGATCAGCTGCTGCCATCTTGTGGCCACAGTTGGTTACTGTCTCTGAAAGTTGTCTCATGTTTCCTGTTTTCCTGTTAACAAAGGCTGGAGCTCATCATGCTGAGAGGGCAGCAGCATTTTTTGGCTCTTCACACATGTTCATTATATTCTGATGATCCTGGATGGAGACAAACTACAGATAAGTGTGTTCAGCCCAACTAGTTGATCTCATTACAGCAGTTTGATGTTTCCCTTTGAATCCCCCTGAAGATACTGACAGTGAAGCACGTACATAATACTCCAGCCTTTCAACTCTGAGCTTATTTAGTTCTATTAATACACTGAAATCTCATTTGTGTCATGAAGAAAGTCTTTAATCAAACAGAATTCAAAGATCAGAAACATTTCATATATGGAGTTGGACATGAATCATTGTTTCAACAATATATTTATTGTTGTCATAAACAGACAAGAAGACAACAACAAACTGCTCCTCCCATTCAACACATGTCAGTCCATATCCCAGCAAACTAAATCATCTCCATTTACACATCAAATAGAAACATGAATCACTTGTAATGATTAGAAACTTGATAGAATTTCAAATCTAGTTTGGGGAGTCATTCAGTGAGAAACAGTGAAATGATTTTCCATGTGAAAAGGTGGACAGCAGAAACAGAAAGAAACAGTGAGAACTAAAAGAGAAACAAAGAGCTTTGGAACAACGAGGCAGCAGGAGGACAGCTGCAGTTTAACAGCTTCAATTCACTGACAGGAAACAACATTAGAAATATCATCATCCTCAACTCATCTGCTGCACTGACACTGACACCTTCAACGGACACACCTTCTCTTTACGATCAGTGTAAATGTATGGAAACATCCTGTGAGTGAAAGTGTGTGTGAAGGTGTGTATGTGTGTGTTAGTATCAGGATCAGAGAACGACAGCTTTCCTCTGTTCCAGTCCAGATTCACTCTGATCCTCTGGAGTTTCTGCTGGACCGAGAGAGCAGTGAGAGGAGCTGGTGGTGAGAATGCTGAGTATTTACCAAAAAATAACCCTATTGACCATAATCCAGACTGTATGATTCCCTTTCTCTGCACAGACTCTGCTAACACACCCAGTCTCCACCATTTACTGTCTCCAACATCAACATCCCAGCTGTGAGTCCCTGAGTTAAAGCCCTCAGAGCCCAGGACAGAGAAGGTCCAATCAATCCTCTCTGGATTATCAGGAAGCTGCTGCCTCTCTCTTCCATATCTCACACTGGTCAGATCTTCAGACAGGATGAGGGTTGGATTTGCAGTGTTTGGGTCCAGAATGAGAGGAGTGTAGGAGACCATGTCCTTCATGTTGTTCCAGATGTTGAAGGTCAGGTTGCCCAGGTGTTTGGCCTGGTCTATCAGAGCTCCTGAGGGCAGCTGTGGATCATCCAGCAGGGGGCAGCGCTGGACTCTTTCCACTGCAGCCTTGTAGTTGTGCAGGAATGAGACGTCTTCAGCTCTCAGCTCCTCCTCTGTGGCTCTGACTGTGTCTGAAAGAGCTGCTATCTCTCTGCTCAGAGCCTCCATCTTCTCCTTCATCATCCCACTCTTCTGCTCCTCTTCCTCCCTCAGTGCAGCCAGCCTGGCCTCCTCTTCCTCTGCTAGAAACTGCTGAAGCTTCTTAAACTGCTCCTTAATCTGCCTCTCTGTGTGTCGGGCCTGGACCTTAATGTGTTCTGCTGTTTGATCAAACTTCACTTGAACTTCTTCACAAACCTTTAACTTCTTCTTTAAGGGCTCCAGAGTTTCCTGAAGTTCCTTCTTGTGTTGTTGTGCAGCTTCATCGATGGGTCTGAATCTGTGATTGGTGTGTTTTTCTGAGTCTCTGCAGATGTGACACACTGGCTGCTGATGGTCCAGACAGAAGAGTTTGAGTTTCTCAGAGTGCAGACTGCAGAGAGCCTCTGAAGCTCTCTGATCTCTCTCCTGTAAGAACGACTCACACAGGTTCTTTAAAGCCAGGTTTGAAGGTGGTTCTTCCTTTGAAGATCTTCTCTTACAAACTGGACACTCGTGTGTTGGTCTCTCTCTCCACCATCTCTTCAGACAGTCTTTACAGAAGCTGTGGCTACATGACAGAATAACAGGATCTCTGAAGACCTCCTGACAGACCGGACAGCAGAGATCCTCCTCTGATCTGGAAGCCATTGAGTCTGTGAGTGAAGCTGAAAACAGCAGACAGGAAGTACAGTCAGTCCTGGCTCCCCTCCCTCCTCTACCACCTTCACTGAAACTTCCTTTGAGTCGTGTTTTTGCTCAAACTCACATTCAGTGTGTGGAGCGTCAGCAGCTTGAAGCAGCAGTGTTGGAGTTTTCCACTTTTCTCTCCTGTAGCTGGACTCACTCAGAGGAAGCTGCTAGTTTGGTCTGAACTCAGTCTGATCGTCTGTGCGTCTCTCTTTACTGAGGACGAAGAACTTCCTGTTTCCTGGTTTGTCACATTTGAGTGACGTGAGGGGAGGAGAAAAATGTTGCTGTTTGACTTTTAACTAAGGTGTGTTTCAATCCTGCCTGCAGCTCAAAAGCTATAAAACAGGTTTTGTGTCTTTTCACCTCCACAGGTCACAACATGAAACCTGTTGTGAAGTTTATAAAATAAAGTGTCACTCGGTGGTGCAGCTGTTTGTCAGCTTCTATTTCAGACTTTGTTCTGCTTCTTGTTCAGGTTCCCAGCAGTGGGAGTGTAATGCAGTCACACACACACAGGTGGTGTTAAGGTGGATTCACTTAGTTACAGACTGTGGTGTTATTTCTTGTCACTAAGGGTGTGTTTGACTCCAAAGTTCAGACATTAACCTGCCAGAAGTTGTAAAAGTTACTAATAAAGAGCTTTTCTCTCATTTCACATGCAGGTCAGAGCATGAAAGCTGTGATGCAGCAGTTTGAGAGAAATTGCTGCTGATATAAAATATTTTTTGTGGTTTTACAAAATATATAAAAGAGCAGAAAGAAAAGAAATAAGTGTAAAGAGTGCAGCAAAATGCATGTTTTAGTGTGAGTTGGTTCATCTGATCTGGTTGTGTAAAAGTCACTGCATCACACTGAGTGTTACTTTTGTGTTACTGACACTCATTTCTGACATCTCTTTCTCTTACTTTCTTTTTTCTGTTATTTAGTCAAAAATCTTTCAAAGAAATAATGAATTCTCCACACGTGTTTGAAGGTTGCTGATACGTTCATCTAGCACAGACCTATTGCTGGAACGCCAAGACAATTCTACTACAATGGCAAAAACAAGACGCAAGTCACCAGAGCTCTTTGTGTTGCTCGTGCATGAGGGAGAGAACTGTGACGAGCATCGTTCCCTCCAAGTAAGCAAATGAATGTTAATAGTCAAACATAGAAATTAACATTTGCAAAATCATTCCAGCTTTGTGGTGCATCTCCTCCAGGTGTGTAAATCACACATGCAGAGTGGTTTGAGTTCCTCAGAGCTTCATAAATGTCTCTTCCAGTTGTTTCTATCACTGTCCATATGACCAGAGTCCAAATGTATGCAGACATGGGTATAACAAACATACCAGTTAGTTTTGCTGTTTGTCAATGTGGCTTTCAGTTCTCTTCAAGGCTGCAGGCCTTTGTCAGCACTCCTGTTTTATGGCCTCTATCAACCCTCATCACCTCATTTCATGCATTCTTCCTGTGGGGGGATACTTATGACTCCTCTATTGTCCTTTCGTCTCTGCAGAAAACCTTTTTTGGAAAGGGTATTGGATTCAATTCTTTTACTGCTGTTATAACCCCACCTGTTGAGTCACTTCAGCAGTCTTGTTCATGATGCAAATGACAACAACAATGACACAAAGGAAGACCCTCTTCAGAGTGTCAAAGTATGCATAGCACAGTGACACAGCATTAGGTGATGTTCATAGGAAATTGCTGTCAGTCATTTCCCGTCACCACCATAGCTTCTGGTTTCTGTTCACAGAATAATGATGCCATCCTTGAACTTCCTCTCTGCACGGTCGATTGGAGCTTGGAACGCTCCCCTCATCCTTCAGATCTCCATCTGTTGTCCACAATCTCCTCGTGATTACCTCTGGAAAGCCCCGTGGCACAGCTCTCCATCCAATGCAGCTTTATGGTCATTGCTGTGGTTCCAGAATCTTCTCATGATGACCAGTAGGTCCCCAAACAGCATGACCTTTGACCTCAACCCCTGCCTGGGCTGTCAGCTATGGTGCCTACTTCTCGCTGGGTCTCTGAAGATTTCTCAGGAGATTCCACCCTTGGGATCATTTCTTCCAGCAATGCTCTGCTGCACCTGTATCTCCTTACTAGATGAAAAACTTCTATTTGGAAAACATGTCAACCATCATCAAACCAAATTTTCCTTTCAGTTCAGTGAACTTCACTTATCAAAAAAACAGAAATATTTATTATTTATTAATTATATTATTCGTTTATCACGTTTTCACTTTCACTTATAGGCCATCAAAGTGTTTATTATCTTTACCCAAATGATTGGAGCAGAACTTAAAATCTATAAGCTGTAAAAACTTTATATTTGAAGACTGAAAGAGACCCAGGAAGTGGTCACAGGACGAGGGTGACAGACTGTCTGAAGTAGTTAGAACAAGACAAGGCTGTTGGACCAGGTGTGCTTGCTTTTGAAACTGTGTCTTAACTCCACCTGTTTCACATACAAGGGTCAGTTCTACAGGCAGGAACATGGGTGTCCCGTGGGCTCCCCAGTTTCACCCATTGTGGGTAACTTGTATATGGAAGACGTGGAAAAGAGGGCTTTGCTATCCTACCCTGAAACACCACCAAGTCATTGGTTCAGGTATGTGGATGACACCTGGGTGAACACACAAACCTCCATCTCTGGTTTCTTTGACTGGAGGGTGTTGATGATTTGATGATTTCACAACACTGTATGTGATGTCACTGGTGATGTCATCTTCTCCATCTGCTGAAATGAGTTAAAGTAAACACTTTTATGATTTAAGAATCTAAATGGACCAAATTATGATGACAGAATGGAAACAAAATACCACAATGAATAAGAATGAATATGTACAAACCTTCAAGTTTCCTGTGAACACATCGTCTCACCAGCAGAACCAGTAACACCAGTAGAACCACAACATAGACTGATCCAACAGGCAACAGCACAGAGAGAAGAGGAGGAGAGAGTGATGGAGGAAGAACCAGGAGGAGGTGTGGATGTAGGTGGAGGTGTGGTGGTGTGTTTGTCTAAAATAAAGCAAACACAGTCAGTAGCAGTTTTAGATACGGGCGGTTGCCCGGGGCGGCATCGTGGTGGGGGGCGGCATCGTGGTGGGGGGCGGCATCACAGGCATCGGCAAAAAATAAATAAAAAATGCTCGTACTCTTGCTGCCCCGATGTCAGCCAGCGCATATTGGGAATGTCACAGGCACCAATCGGTTTTCTATCGCCCATTTGCTGGGAGTAAGGTGCCCTCCGTTTGTGAGGTGCACCTGCTGCTTCCGGCGCAGAGAGGAGAGGGCGGGCCTGCGGGGGATTCTGTGACCGGCTGGAGCAGCATCTAATAACCAACTCGCAAAATAAAACAAAATAAAAACAAACCAACAAACACGAAAACACCAGACTTCATGATACAGACTTATAATTTGCACCGATGTTTTTTCAAAATTCTATACGTGAAAAGTGAGCGAGAGCCCTCGGTGCGCCTGCTCGCTGCTGAAGTCAAAGTAAACTTTATTGTCATCTCCGCTACATACAGTCCAGTATATAGAGAGACGAGACGACGAGGCTCCAGTTACAGCAGTGCAAGTAAAGAAACAATAAATATAAGAAGAGTAAGAAAATAAATATACACTTTAGGACTCGGGGTAAAGGGATCAATAACAATTTAAAATTTATAATTTACAGTTTGATGATTTAAGGTCTCACACACAACCGTTTGAAAGGGGAGGGGGGCCGGCTGCTTCCAAATTTCACATTTCATTCATAATGTTGTAAATCCAAGCCCATTATGTATTCATGATTTGAATCCTGGGTTGTGTGAAATCTCAGAAATAAACCTTAGACAAAGTGAATCTGTGAACTAAGGTGTAGGTCTGTTAGGTTATGTTGTGGTGATCCTTGAGTTGGTGGATCTGTGTTGATACTGGAGTGCAAAATTAAAACCAAGATGGACAAGAAAAGTTCAAAGCCATCAGGTGCTCAGTTTAGAAAAAAGAGAAAAGAAGAAGAAGAGAAACGAGCAAAAGATACAGGTAAGCAGATGTGTGATTGGATAATGGCAGCTCATCCTGAAACAATCAGAGTCAGAATACTTTATTAATCCCTAAGGAAATTATGTGAGTTACAGTTGCTCCAAGAAGAAATGGTAAAAATAGTAACAGTAACAGACTAAACTCCAAACAATACAATATGTTACAGATTTTAATATTAATTAGTCATTGTTGATTTGTCCTATTCTCATTGTATGACATCTGCATTTTTTCAGGATAAATTGTTTTCTGTTTTGTGCACCGGAGTACACCGCTTTACAGATGAAACTCGAAAAGTGGGATAAATCAACACACACACACACACACACACACACACATAAACAGGATGGAGATGGAGATGATAACTTGACATTCGTTAGGGAGGAGCTCACTAAGTGTAAGCGTAGAGAGGAGGAATTCCTACTTCTCATTCATCTGCACTGTACATCGTGTCAAAAATGTCTGTCTTTGTAAAAGTAGCTCTAAAAAAATGAAGAAAAACTCTTAATAAATAAATAAACTTAATAAATAATAAATCTTAATAAATCCACTATTGTAAAAAGAACAAAATAGCCCTCAGTCTTTGCCAAAAAATGTTTACATTTGTAGACCTCTACTCACCAGCTGCTGCAATCATTCGGTCTCTCTATACAGCCGAATGCACTCGGATCTCCACTGACTCATCACAAAATCTGCTGAACTCTCCTCAACCATGCCCCCCCAGCAACGACCCCCTCCCTCTCTGGACAAACATAAATCTTTTTTCACACCAGATGCAATTCGTCGAGCGTCTGGATTCAATTAGTCACGCTTCTCACCTCTAGGAGTACTTCCGGTAAAGTATTATCCACCATTGTCCTTATCTTGGACAACAGCTGCCTCTCAGACACCCTAACTGAGTCCAGCTCCAGCCCCACAACATTGCTGGCCTCGCAGATGAGTTCATTCAGTCTGTTGGCATCTGTGACCCTCAACCTGACCCTCCCCCCAGCATGCAACAGCATGGAGGATTGCACTGACCACAACAGACTCACAGAAAATCCTGAGGATTGTCCGACAGATGTTGAAAGACCTCAGCCGACTGATAAGACGATGAGTTTTTCTTCTCACTGTTTTATAGCGTAGTATCCATCATGTATGCTACTTTGCTCGGTGGACTCTTAAAAATATTTCATTGTGTTCGTGAAATAAACCAACAACAAATACAAAACCCACTAACTAAATATCTATTAGCAGCTTTTCCCCTAAAACACAATCAGGCGAGAGAAATAGCCCACTGAATGCTGAAGGAGATTTCTTCCATCTTATTAGTACAAAAGGTTGTTCTTAGTAAAACCTGAGGATGGGGAGAGCTGGAGGCTGCATGCCCGGATGGAAAGCTTTATTACATTTTATTTACATTTGTTTAATTCAAAAAAGGAACATTTAGATAAAAAGGAAAGTTAGATTTGCAAATGTGCAACCTGAGCGTGAGACTATCACACACTCAGAAGGATCCCAGAGAAAAGTTAAACTGTGTCTTCACACAGCAGCCAGAGTGTGTCTGACTCACAGGATGACCCCCGGCCACGATCTCGAACTCCTCCCAGACTCTATAAAGTCATTTAAGAGACACAAGCTCTCGCTTCTCCACTGAGAGCCTGAGGGACGGTTTTGATCTGACCAAAGAGCCAAATTCACGGCCTTCTGATGAGTAAAGAGCAGTTTTTGAAACCACCAAGACAGCTCTGCAGACACTAGAAAAATACCAGCTGCCCTGTCATCCAGTGTTCCTGGTCCCCTCATCACATTCATGCTTTTTTCTTCCACTTAAAACATCGCTCTTTTGTGAACACTTTTCTAAGTATATTATACTTTTAAAATGTGGCACATGTAATGTGATCATCAAAGAACATGATCTTTAATCATATGCTTTGAAAGCAAATTTCATATTTTGTCATGTCATATTTATATTTATATATAAATAAAATAAATGTAAATATAAATATATTTATATAAATATATTTATATAAATATATTTAAATATATAATATATAAATATATTTATATTTATATATAAATAAAATAAATATAAATATAAATATATTTATATAAATATATTTAAATATATAATATATAAATATATTTATATTTATATATTATCTAAATATATAAATATATTTATCTAATGTCGTATTTTCATGAAACTTTTATTTGTATGTTATAATGTTTTCCTTACACTGTGTGTAATTTTTATAGAAACCTTGTTCATTGTATGAATGTGAATTAATTATCTTTTTATCTATAATAAAATGTTTGATCTTGCATTTTTGTACTTTGTGGTTGTTGAATAAAAATGAGTGACACATAGCGCTGATCAACGCAGACGACTGAAAGAAATGTTTGATGGAAAAATGAAACAAGTGTTGTAAAGAGAGGGTTCTAACTCACCAGTGTTTAAATAAAAAAGTCTTGAGTCTGTATGTAAAACATGAAAAACTCCATAGCAGTGATACTTGTTCTTACATAGGTGCACTTATTCTTTGTTATGGCACTTTACTGCTCCAATAAAACAAGAAGATCTCATATTAAAGGACATTTTTTGGCCATCCTGTGTTCTCATTTGCTGTATTCTCTTAATATATTAGAGCTATTTTCAGGGACAATAATACTTATGTTTTCAATGAGGTTGTGATCTTAAAGTCAGTCTCATGATTTTAGAGTAATGTGCAACAATTGTAATGTCATTTAAATTGTTCTTCTATGTGACTGCACACTGCCGTGAGAGGACCTCTTAGTGAGCTGTACAGCAGAAGTTTCAGTTCAGGTTTATCTATACATTACCAAATTACAACAATAGGCACCTGGAAGTGAGACTGTTAGTCTCACAAATGGTGCAAACTGCAGAGAAAAGCATCAGTGTGGGAGTGAAAAAAGGGGCAGCTTGACCAATGAGGAACAACATATAATTGTTTGTAGTGATGTGTCGGTCGCAAACGAAATGGCTCTTAGAGCCGGATCTTTGACGTGAACGACGCGAGCCGGCTCCTTATTGCGAGCCGTTGGGTTTTCTTTTTCTTTCTCTCTCTCTCTCGCACTTTTTTTCGCTTCACTCTGCACGCGAACCTTGTGCTTTACGCTGGGAAGAGGGGGGAGGGGCGGTAGATACACTCAGTAGCACAGGAACAGAGCGGGAGGGAGAGAAAGAGAGGCAGGGACAACAACGTCACATTAGAAAGGTATAGTAATCATCCACAACTATTTTCAGTTGCAGATGATAAAGGATTCAGAAAGTTTATTCATGCAGGTCCATATGACAGAGAATGTGCATCTTTTTGTTTTCATATTTTATTTATATTTAATTGTGTTGTGGTTTGCAGTGTTTTGTGTTGTTTCATTTTAAATTTGTGTCCTTGGGCAAGACACTTCACCTCCCGCCTACTGATGCTGGCCAGAGGGGCCGACACACATTGTGTTGTTTCACTATAAATTTGTAAAAGGAAAAAGCTGAAAATTTAAATAGTCAAAAGTTGAAATGTGAATAGTTGTTTTTTGTATTATAGGATTTATTTATTACATTTTATGTGGAGTGAATAAATAAAAGTATATTTATGGTGGCCCCTACAGACAAAGCATGTACAAACTCAAAACACATACAAAAGACAACAGAAGTGCTCCAGGATGCTAGGGCGCAGTGTTGAGCTTTTGTTACCTAGTGGCTACACAAGCCAGCAAGTACCAACGACCGGATTTGGTGTGTGGTAGTAACAGGTAAATGAACATTTTTTTAAATTATTTGAATATATATGAGTGCTTGTGTATAAATACACAAACAATACACACATGCTTTCAATTGAGTAATTTGAGTGATCTAGGTAGCTTTGGAGTTTTGGAGTTTGTACGTGTTTTGTCTCTAGGGGTCACCGCATATATTTATATATAAACATATATAAATAAAACCACTTTTTTTTTTACATTAGTAATTCCTTTTGTGCATAATTTTATATTATTGTTAATAATAAATTAATTAACGCAACAAAACAACCTGAAGAGCCGGTTCGAGCTGAAAGAGCCGGCTCTCTAAAAACAGCTGGAAATCCATCACTAATTGTTTGAAACAAACAAACAAAACATTAAAACATTATTTATTTATTTTTAGCTCCAGTGCAGAACAAACATGTGAAAATATCTGTGTTGAAAAACAGTAAAGAAGCAAACCAGCCTGGAAATCTTAGATATTTTCTTTATAAGCAAAAGCAGTAAATTCATTTCCAAGCCTTTAAGATTTTTATTATCAAATGTACAGACTACTGCCGAGAGATAAAAAGCTCATCTGGATATGTGTGAATGTTAAAACTGTTTCCAGAGACAGATATTTAATATGCATGTTTTCTATGAATCTGCCCACACACTGGTTCAATTCATTCATGCTAAAGCTAAATGCTAGCAACACTGACACTGTGTGTTTGTGCTGAGTTCAGCCTCATGTTGATATCTGAGCACAGAAGAAGTCCTGTGGTTCATGAGGACGGGGATCCATGATACTGGTTTCACTAATCGGACTCTCAAATGTTGTACGTTGCCTTACATCACTGGTGTTGAAGTAGTGACGTCCAGCTGCTCCCTGCTGCTCTCGCTCTCCTCATTTGCTTGTTGGATGTTGGTCCTCCTGGACGCCTTTCTCACCTGAGCTCGAAAAGTCTTACAGAGGAAAAAGTAAACAACAGGGTCCAGACAGACGTTGAAAACAGACACCATGGCGGCCACCTCCTGCAGGTTGTACAAAACTTGACGCACAGAGCAGCTGTTCAACAGAAAGGGATAGGGAAGTCGAGCCAGGTGATAGGGGACAAAGCAAACACAGAAGATGCTGACCAGCACCAACATGTTCCTGCGAGACTTCACCAGCTTCTCAGAGCCAGAGGAGGCCAGCTGCCTCTGCTGTGCCTGCAACACCCTGCGGGAGATTCTGTAGTAGAAGAAGACCAGGGATATGAAGACCAAGAGGACAATGATTGCAGAGAAGGTGTGGAGGATTTTGTACAGCAGGCTGACTGATGAACTAAAGGAATCAAGACAGTAATTAGAGGTCAAAGGTTTCTTGGAGCTGATAAAAAAGCTGATAAAAGTGATTGTTGGAGCCAGGAGAATAACCCAGGTGATGACAGAGATGATTCTCGCAGTTCGTACTGTTTGCGGGATGTGAGTTCCTGAAGGATGTACGATTTTCCGATACCTGCAGACAGAAGAGGAAGGAGGCAGAATACAACTTCACTAATCAGTCACAAATGTGCCAAATCTGCAAAGGTCAATATTGAGTCAGAAAAAGGTACATTCATGCTTTTGTCAGGAGCACAGGGTGTGTACTTAACCACTTAATCTAGTTTTTACGTTAGAGGTTTCTTACCTATTGGCAGCGATGTATACCATAAATATGATGCTGGCGTACATGTTGAGGAAAAAAGCAGAAGCTCCAACTGTGCAGTAGAGCAGCTGAACGATGGGAGACCTGCTGATATAGTGGGTGATGCGCAGTGGCAGAGAGAGGCAGAGCAGGAAGTCAGCAGCTGTCAGGTTCTTCAGGTAGACCATCAAGCTGCTGGATGCCTGCTGCCGAGCCCGACAACAGTAAAACTTCATGATGAAGCCATTGAGGAGTAAACCTACCTGAACAGACACAGAGAGGACGACAGGACTTTGGTAGATGCACAGAGAACCTCGTTTCTATCAGAGCACAATCTGAAGATTTAAAACTCACCAGAAAGACCAGACTGTAGACCAGAATAAAGAAAGTGTTGACTGATGTGTTGACATAATCACAGGTCTGGTCCGAAGACACCGTTTCATTTTTGGGGTGAACCATGTTTCTGGTGCTGAAAAAAAAAAAAACACTTAAAAAAACAGTGTTTTAAACTGAATTTTTTAAAATGATTCACTCTTACTTTGTTGTGTTAAATTAATGTTGGACCAATTTTAGATATTGTGCTACAGGTTACAGTCTGCAGCTGTGGAAGGAAGCATACAATAGCTTTAAACCAGACTGTTCTGTTCTATTAAAATGTGAGATTTCACACTTTTAAATGTTCATTTGAGATATGATCAATTGCAAGTTTCTGTTTTTATAGTTTAGCAGGATGCTTACTTCTGCTTTTTGAGCACAGCTCATACACACACGTTAAGTTCATTGAAAGGTCGTAAGTCTATGTATGGTATGGCTGGAAACGCACAGACACACATTCTGTACATTAGTACCTTAGTTGTGGAAGGAAGCATTCATTAGTAAAGATAAGTCAACCCTCTCATGAATCTTATAACAATCCATTAAGCACAAGCTGAAGCAGTGAGCTGTAGGCAGAACCTGGACTCATCTCTGAACATAACGTTTCTCTAACTGTGCACGTTCCAGTGCACATGGTACTGACACCAGGGCAGTCATGGCAGGCCTCCTGGACTCCAATGAGCTTGGATATCAAGTTAAAGGAATTTACTCGAATTGCCTGCAAGTTTATTTATTTAAATGTTTTGTTTTGCTGTTTTAATTCCTTTAAAGAATGAAATGTGCAATATAAGTAAAATTGACACGGATGACTGAGTGCCAGGCAGAGCTAGGCCCCAATAGCAGGACTTGGAAACAAAGGGAGTGAACTAAAAGAGGCAGCTTTAATTACTCTAATACTGAATGCTAAAGCACAAACATACAAAACTATAAAAAAAATAGAAACTAGAAAAACTTAACTTGATTACAGGCAGGATAACGAGAGGGTGGGAAACGAGAGGGTACACACTGGGACCAGAGAGAAACGAATTACTTGGAACAGATGAACTTTGAGGTTGAATGCTCAGTTAACTAAACGTCCAAGTATTTTCATCATGACATCTCTTGAACGCTGAACTCAGCTGTGTTATTAATCATTGATTGTTTTTGCTCCACATGTCAGGAACTATTAAAAATGATAATTGTCATTTTTTTAAAATCAGCAGAAGCACAAAAGATGTGAGTCTGAGAATCCAGCTGGACTCACCTGTATTTAACGTATCCCTCTGCATTTTTTTGTGATGATGAAAAGTTACTTCTGTCTTTATGTCTTCCAGGTTAAATTGTAAACCATAAAAGACACAGCGCAGCTCTAACCTCAACCCTGTTGTCTTTCCTGTTTATGACCACTGAAACTGCTGCACAGAAAACTCAGACACGTAACTTCCTGATTAGTTGTTAAAAGTTAGAATTTAAATTTTCGTAAGTCATTAAGCCTCGGTGGTTTAATGGCATCACTGTAAATCAGAAAACACACAATGACTGATCGTCTCTTGTAACCTGACTTGCTGATAACTTGTGTTAAACAGGTTTTATATTGTGCTGAAAAAGTATTTGACCCCTTCCTGATTTTGTTCTAAATATAATGATGTGTTAGTCACAGTATGTTCTCAACAACATCATCATGTTTGAGCGTAAGGTTGTTTGTCCATGCATCTGGCACCAGGACACCACGAACCTTAGTCAATAAGAGATTTGTAATCGTATGTTCAGATTAGCTTCCAAAACACTAACCCAATTACTTTTGTTCCTTAAATCAGGACTGGTTTAAAAGGATCTTATTTAGTTTTTCTGTCAGTATTAAAGATGTGAGAATCAGACACCATCAGGACTCACCTCTGGTTCTGCTGCGAGGAGGAAAAGTTGCTTCAGCCGTTCTGAGTGTGATGGTACCACTGTAACTAAGGAAATACACAGTGACATCACTGCTGCCCTGCACACTGGCCTATTTCCTCTTTGTCTTCACTGTTAAACTGTCGCGACATGTTTCCAAAAGAGACGAGTCATTCTCTGATCAGCTGCTGCTACACTTCTTATTTTAGCACTGACTCACTTACTGACACTAATTGATTTGTTACTAATGTCCTTCACCTCTTCATCACTACAGCTAACATGAGACAGCACCTGAAGCCAATTCAGATTGCATCTGAAACAAGTGTCATGGATCCCAAGACTTTCTGAACAACTCAAATATTTCCTCAGCTCAAAGGTCAATCGATTGATGGTGCTGGCCAATGGATGCAATGAGGCTGATGTAAATCTGGGTTCAGTTTTTAAAGAAACTCCAGTGTACAATGTGGATCAATAAGGACATTTTTTGACCTTTTGATTGGTAGATGACACACTCTGCCTCGTGAGCCACAGCTGATCCAAAAACTATGAACGCACTGGGGAAAACCATTTCCCATCATTAACCAACGACCATTTCCCCTCCTCATCCGAATCCATTGATTCAGAAAAAAAACATTTATAGATATCAGTGTCTAAAATATGCATCAACTGATTTTTATATTTAAAATGTTTAAAACAGGGATCTTGTTAGGTTTTTTTTTTCATGAGAGAAGACTAATGTCCTTCACGAATCATTATCAAACTGTTAAAATTTAAAATTACTGTTACACAGCAACAGGGACCTTCTCTCGCTCAGAGAAAAAGGCAACCTGTCCCAGGTAGCAACTGTATTGCGGGTCACAGAAACAGAATGTTAGCATGATTGGTGGAATCAGTTGAGGGTGTCTTAGGTCTGATACATGCTCACGTTTCTTCTTCTGCAGCTTTCTGGGCATCTTCTTATATAGAGATTTAACCTTCTGCTAGCAACGCTCCCATTACCATGGCAACCACCTCTTGCCCTCCAGTCAGGCCTGTAGAGTTAAAGAAGTGGATAAAGTGCATATCATAACAGCAGATTCATGATTGAGGCCACATTCCTGTGAGGGAGTTGTGAGGAAGTGTTGTGTCTGCTAGTATCAGAGTAGCACAACTGCTCTACAATATACTGTGTGCAGTAAAGAATAAAACACAAATACTGTATGTGATGCAAATTATGAGATATTAGCTTTACAGATAAAAATGAATCCCAACAGTCTCCAGCTCCAGTCCTTGAGAGCTACTGTCCTGCAGCTTTTAGATGCATCCCTTCTCCAACACAGCTGAATCAGATGGTTGAATTACCTCTTCAGTGTGCCATCAAATGTGGAACCAAGCCTTTCATTTGATTCAGGTGTGTTGGAACAAGAATGCATCTAAAAGCTGCAGGACATACTCATCGATTTAATAATCTTCTCATCATCCTCCTCCTCTGCATGATTTGTCAAGATATAGGTGGCACATTTACAACGCTTATCTAGAAGTCAGTCAATTCAACTTACAATCAACAAAAAATATAAGAAAAATAAACAATATTTTGACTCTTAAATGTATATAATTTGTTATTCAACCAAGAAACCCTTGTGTGAAATAGTTTTTAACTTTATTAATGAGACTTTAATTAATCAAGTTATCTTTTTTCGGGTTTTTGCGGTGCTCATTTTCTCCAGTTGTCAGGAACTATGGCCTCCCCCACATAGCAAACTTGGTATGGCCTGGACCTGGCCCACACAATGTGCTTACACGTGGCCCACATACCGCAAAGAATGACGGCCCTTTGGTGGCCCAGATCTGGTTTGCCAGACCTGGCCCACATCAGGATGACATACCACTTACCATGCCAGAAATCAGCCAGCAGTGCCAGTTTGACACCAGCTCTGATACCGGGCCAGACCTGTCTGCTATGTGGGCTTCTGGCACTTAACAGTGTACACTATATTACTATGTTTGTGCCAGGGAACCTGATCCAGAACAATTTTGGTCACAGTGTGGTTATAAGGTTGGGGAAACCATCTGAGACTGAAGAAGTCACTTGAATAAATGATGATGTTTCTTCAGCTGAAAACAGCACGTCGAGATGAACAGAATCAACTTTTTTCGCAATCCTTTAACTTGTTGAAGGTGCCATTAATCCGATACCTTCACTAGAGAATATCATAGGGAGCAGATTCCAGATTTTGTCTGAGTTAACTCTGTCACCTACCCCTTTAATCACTTCACTGGCCCTCACCTTCACCCTCACAAGTCAAACAACTGAAAACCACTGAGCTAAAAGGTAACAGGAGCTCAGATGAATGAAGAATCCGAATCAAAAATACTTTATTAATCCCAAAAAAAATTATGGGTTATGTGGCACTATGTTAGAGAAAGTGCAACATTACATGTATCAATATTGAACCGTTTAATACAGTGCTTTCGGTTCGGTACGCATATGAATCGAACAATACAAATTTTTTTATTTATTTCATCAACTTTTCTTCTGACGGTGCTGTCTGTGTTGAGCGCTCAGTGGATCTGCATTCGACTACTCTGCCTAGGCTGCACTGTCGAGTGCAGAGCCACTGAGTGCAGCGCAAGCTAGCAAGACAGAAGCTAAGCTCGTTGCAACATGGCAAATTGAACCTCCCCCACCCTCATTCAGATCTGGCGTTTATTGGTTTGTTAAAATGCTGCAACTTCAGTGGTGTGGAACTGGTTTAGCTTTTGTCCGTCAGATACACAACAAAGCACTATTTTTGGTAGAGCATGCTAGCGAACCGTCGTTATTACCGTGTTTTTTGGAAAATACGGCACACTTAAAATCAATCCGTTGATTTTTCTGAAAGTCGACAGAGCCCCTTATAATCCCGTGTGCCTTATGTATGAAGTCGGCTTGTGTTTACTGACCTCGAAACGATTTTATGTACACGGCGCTCAAAAATCTGTCAAATGATTTAGTACGACTTTGCTAAGCTATGAACCCGCACTGCTTGATGTATTGTCGGAGCATTACGGCTATCGTAGGCAGGAGCCTCGCGGAGTGATATGTACTGAGCTTCAACATAATATTACCGTATTGTGTGTATAACCTCTTTTTAAGTTTTGTGGATATTATACATGGTTATGCTGAGGATATGTCAGCCAATTTCCACTGGAAATGCCTTTTGGTTAAACTGTCAGCAAGGAATTTGCACTGTTACGTTTTTATATAACTTTAATGCACATAAAAAACAGCTGCTTGTTTAAGTGAAAATACATTGATGGTTTTTTTTTGCACTAATAAAATTGTGGAGTTGTAAAGTATTTTGTCTAGTGTCAATTATATGGTCAGTTATATCGTTATTGCAAATTTTCAAATCTATATTGTGATAAATGTTTTTGGTCATACCGCCCTGCTCTACTGCGTACAATCAGCACATTTTGAGAATTCACGACTCACCACATCGTTTCAATCACTGTGGGCAGCCTTGTGGGGTTTTGAACAGTCGTTTCTACTTTTTTCAATTTCCGATAAGCCAGGGCTAAGCCAGCTCCGATCAGCAAGAACCCTGTTGTCATGGTTCCAAAAAGGTAGATGTTTTCAATGTCCTTGATCGACAGTTCGCCAGGCACACGACCCTCCAGTTTCTCCACCCGTCCATGCTGTACCGGCAGGGAACGTCCCTCCAGGACACCCAGGCTCACCCGAGCCCAGGCTTGCCCAGACTGTGAGAGTCTTCCAGACTCCAGATTTTAGGAAATGTAGAACAAAAGGAAGGATCCAGTTTAGATCTCAAAACCCAGTTATATTGAACTAAGGCCACCTTGTTTCTACCTCAGTAGCTTGTGTTATTTTGTGCATGTGTGTGCACACACACACACAAAAGAAGGGACAATGGACCACCAAGGCCGAGGTCCATTGACAAAGGACCCCCTATTGATCAGCTACCTAATAAGATGAGCCAAGGTGTGAAAATGGGTGTAGGTCACAATCAGGCTCCATGTGAGCTCATTGTGAAACCTAGTCCGCTGTTCCTCTTGGGGGACACTCCCACTGGGCTTAAATCTGGGACTCTCCACCATTTGACCCTAGAACTTAAGAAGCTTCTCGGATGAGAGGTGAAACATTTTCAAGCAACTTAAAGAAGTCCAGACGCTTTTCTTTAAAAGCTCCTTAGACTACAATGAGCTGGATGACTGAGAACCTTTACAGACATAAGTAGGTAGATATAACACATCCTTATTGCTGATTTGAACGTGCATGTTTAAACATTCTGATTTATAGACATCAGATTCAGATGTGTAAATAGCAAAACAAGTAACCACCAAATGGGTTCATAACTAGCTCTATAACCCTTGTAAACACCTCTTTGCGATACAATTACATTAACATTTTCTTCTGCACTTTACACACTGTTAAAATAAATACAGCTTCCATTAACAGTTACTATTAGTGGTAAAAATCTTATCACCAATGAAGTTTGTTTTGTATGATCTGTTTCCTCAAAGTCACTACACAGTCTCTAATCTGTACACACTTTCACTATGTGTTGTAACATACGAATTAAGGCATGTTGCATCACTTGTTGTTTCTTTTCAGTTGTATCTCTCGGTGCTGTCCACTGATTTTATTGCGCTAACTAAACAGCAAATGGCTGTCATTTCTATTGTCAAAACAAATATATAACCTACACATCTGAGTCTAAAATAGAAGGTTGGAAAGAAGATACAGAAGTCCCCTTTAAGTCTTCGTCATCACCTGATTGCTATTTCAGTACTTCCCCCACAGTATTTATGTAGAAAGATTAGCTGTGGCTAGAAACCACAAAGTAGAAACTGCAAAACACTCACTGAAGATAAGATACTGTTATCACTTTGAAACACAAATACAGACACTCACTTATTTTCTCTTTGAGCCTCGTTTTGACTGAGGTGTTTATTTTTGTCATGAAACAGGCAGGTAGGTAGGAGGAAAGACCAAAATGCAGAACTCAAAACACGTGGATGAACTGAAGGAGGCTGTTTTATTGCACAGATTACACAAAAAGCACTTACAAAACCAAACCAAAATCTAGAAACTGGAAACTAATAACAAAACACTGGGAAACTACGGATGGCGATTTTAGGGAGCACAACAGAAGAAATCCACACAGCATGAGTCTGTGAAGGTTCTCAGTCATCCAGGTCATCGTAGATCAAGGAGCTTGGAAAGAAAAGCGTCTGGACTTCTTTAAGTTGCTTTAAGACGTTTCACCTCTCATCCGAGAAGCTTCTTCAGTTCTAAGGGTCAAATGGTGGAGAGTCCCAGATTTACACCTTGTGGGAGTTTCCCCCCAAAGAGCTCAACTCTTTGTGTACACCGTTATATTTGTGCCACAAAACCAGCCAATCACAGAATTGAAAGCAAAAAAATCTGATTGGCTGTTTTGGTCTCCAATCAGCTCAAAATGACGAAATGCAATATCCCAGAATGCATTTCGTCCAAACTCAAATGAGGCAGTGGTTGAGGAACACAGAGTGGCGGAGTTTGAAATTATATATTAATCCTTCATCTATCTGGCTTACAAAATTTAACAAAAGGTTTTTACTTTAAAATCACTTCATTACATTTTATTTGTTATTCTTAACAAGGAGCATTCACATTCATATCCAAGCTTAAATCTTTTTTTAACAGCAAAAAACAGCATTTTAATATGTATAAAAAAACACTGGTGGTTTCTGTGGGAGAATGTTTGTGCTAGGTTGAGCTTTGGACTTTGGATCAATAAGCCTCAAAAAACCTTAAATAACTCTCAAAAAACCCAACAACGTTTTCTTTACAATTCACTGGTTTGGTTTGTTGTTGAGATAATGATGTTCAACTGCTACTCACTCTCCTCATTTGCTTGTTGGATGTTGGTCCCCCTGAATGCCATTCTCACCTGAGCATGAAAAGTCTTACAGAGGAAAAAGTAAACAAGAGGATCCAGACAGACGTTGAAAGCTGCAACCATGGTGGTCACCTCCTGCAGGTAGTACAATGCTGGACCCACAGAGCAGCTGCTCCACAGAAAAACTGAGGGTAGTCGAACCAGGTAAAATGGGACAAAACAAACACAGAAGATGCTGACCAGCACCAACATGTTCCTGCGAGACTTCAAGAGCTTCTCTGAGCCAGAGGAGGCCAGCTGCCTCTGCTGTGCCTGCAACACCCTGCGGGAGGTGCTGTAGTAGAAGAAGACCATGGATATGAAGACCACGAGGAAAGCAACGACACACAAAGCCTGAATGATTTTGAAGGACACAGTGACCAGTGGACTAAAGATGAGAACACAGCGGCTGATACTAGAAGGCAGAGATTTATGAGTGATGAAAAACAGGATGATGAAAATAATTCCTGTAGTCACGAGAAAAATCCAGGTGATCATCGAGATGATGCGGGCAGTCCGTACTGTCTGCAGGACACGAGTTCGTGAAGGATGAACAATCTTCAGATACCTGAGAAAGAAGAGGAAGGAGGCAGTAGACAACTTCACTGATCAGTCACAGTGCTGCCAAACCTTCAGAAATCTCTCATGCTTTCATCAGGAGTGCATGGTTTGTAGTCAACAACACCATCATGAACTGCATCTGAATCTGAAATCAGTAAAAGTTTCTTACCTGTTGGCAGCGATGTACCCCATGAATATGATGCTGGCACACATGTTGAGGTAGAAGGCAGAGGCTCCAAAGCTGCAGTAGAGCTGCCAAATTATTATAGATCCGCTATTATAGTGGCCGATGCGCAGTGGCAGAGAGAGACAGAGCAGAAAGTCGGCAGCTGTCAGGTTTTTCAGGAAGACCTTCAAGCTGCTCGATGCCTGCTGCTGAGCTTGACAGTAGAACTTTATGACGAAGCCATTGAGAGGTAGACCCACCTGAACATGACACAGAGATGATGGAAAGAAGACTTTGGTACATGCGCCTTCAGACTCAACATGAACAGTTTATGAAAACTTCAACCAGTGTATAACAGAGCACAGTCTGAAGATTTGACACTTACCACAAATAGCAGACTGTAGACCACCATAAAGAAAGTGCTGGCTGATGTGTCGACAGCATCACAGGTCTGGTTGGAAGGTGAAGTCTCATATTTTGGGTCAACCATGTTTCCAGATCTGAAAAATAAACCTACTTCAAAGATCTACCTCTTTGCAACAAACTGTGTATAAATGCTAGTTTAATCTTTGAAAGGATCAACCTTCATGGTCCCTTAGTTCGAGATAAATCAAAGTCAAACCAATTTAAAACATTGTGTTGAGATCAACTACATGTGTCTTTGAGACAGTCATTTTGACCCCCAGTAACACTATAAGACACCTTGGAGTCACTCATGATCAGTGTTGGGCAAGTTACTTTTAAAAAGTAATTCATTATAGTTACTAGCTACTTCTTCCAAAAAAGTAACTGAGTTACAAGATTCTAAAAGTAATTACTTACTTGGAAAGTAACTATTGCATTACTTTAAAAAATGTTTAACCCTCTGGGGTCGAGGGTATAATTGGCCATTTTTAACTACTTTTGATTTTCCCTCCACATTTCACCTTTAAAAACTATTTACTTTGCCTTGTTTGGTATCATTCTTTTCAGCACAACCTCACGTGTCTGAATTTACAGTTATGTTTTCATTTTGACAGACTTAGACAGATTTGACAGATTAACACAATTGATCTAAAATCAGACAAAAAAACAAAAAAACAAAAAAAGTTACAATTTTACTGTAACAACCACAAACATGTTTAATGAATCATATTTCAAAACTTTAAATGCAAAAATAAATTATCGATTTTAAAATCCTATGCACAAGTTTTGGAAACAACAAAGTTATTTGCAGCCATTTACCTTTTACCCCTTTTTAAATAACCATTTCAAACTATTTACAGAACAATCAGCTGTTCTTCAATAAGATGCCACACAAATTATTTGTGCCACTCCAAAAACAGAATTTCTGTCCACTATAAAGGAGAACATCACAGCCTGATACCTGCAGGTCTGACAGCAGCAGGTGTATCACTCCTGTTTCTACCTGGAGACAGCAGTCGCCTCATTGTTCTGACACACAACACAAAACTATCCACAACACTACACACTAACTACACAAGACCACACATTAACTACACACTCCAAACACGCTAAATGTCACAAATCTCTCACCTCTCAAAACTCGCTCTCTCTCTCTCTCTCTCTCTCTCTCTTTCTCCGTCACTCCTAAAACTTCCCCCTTTTCCTAAACAACCAAATGTCATGTTGCCATATCATTTTTTGATTGGTCTAAGTGGTGCATTTTTCCACCTACATGTTCCTTCTTTTTTCCTTCAGGCTTAGAGGAAGTGGAAAGGAAGGCTCTTGGCTCTTTCAAAGGAAGAGTACCCAGCCACTGGTACAGATATGTAGACGACACCTGGGTCAAAATCAAGACACAAGAAGTGGAATCCTTCACTGCGCACATCAACGCTGTGGATAAAAACATCAAGTTCACCAGGGAAGACACAAAGGATGACTGTTTGCCTTTCCTGGACTGCGCCGTGCACATTGAAGAGAATGGCAACCTCAGCATCAAGGTTTACCAGAAGCCCACACACACGGACCAGTACCTCCTCTTTGACTCCCATCACCCTCTGGAACAAACTTGGAGTAATTACCTACACCACCGGGCAGAACATGTTCCCTCTAAGCCTGAAGGAAAAAAGAAGGAACACACACATGTAAAGGAAGCACTCAAAACGTGCAGCTATCCTAAATGGGTGTTCTTAAGGTCAGCAAAGAGGCACAGAAAAGAAGATCAGAAAAGAAGATCAGTCCTTCTTATCCTCCCTGAGGAGGATAAGAAGGACAGACGCAACAACATTGTCATCCCCAGTTTCACACCTTGGCTCAGGCGATTAGAGGATCATCAGGGGGTCCTTTTGTCCCTCTGTGGGGGGAAACTCCCACTAGGTTTATATCTGGGACTCTCCACCATTTGACCTTAGAACTGAAGAAGCTTCTCGGATGAGAGGTGAAACGTCTTCAAGCAACTTAAAGAAGTCTAGGCGCTGTTCTTTGCAAGCTCCTTTGACTACGATGACCTGGATGACTGAGAACCTTCACAGATTTATTTTCGTTATTCTGACGTTTTCGTACTGGGTACTAGCTAGCATGACGGAGTTTATATACAGGTGGGTGCTATGCAGGGCCGTGCAGAGAGGTTTAAAGGGGCGGGTGCTCAAAGTTAAAAAGGGGCACATTGAACCAGGCTGAATAACAACAACACACATTCATCAAGAATCTAATATGGGCAACAAGGCAAAGCAAACGTAGCCAATGTTTTACCTGATGGGTACAATGTTGCTGTAGAGGGGTTGCTGTGGATAGTGCTGGAGGGCACGGCTGTGTTGATCTGAGACTGTAGACATTAAAAAGTCCATAGGAGAGATGGTAGCTGATTAAACAAGTGTCATGAGATAATAACAAAATGCAAAGATTGGTGACAGCGCTTGGAACCATAAGGCAACAAAAACTGTGAGAAATAATTTAGGCTCTGCCTGTGAATCACTATTTGCTTCTCTTCTTCCTTCCATCCCATCATTTCATATATCACTCTCCACTTGCTGAGAACAAGGCACAACTTGCTATTGCATTAAACTATAATTTAATTATCCACACCTAACAACTCTTGCACTTAATGATGACAGAAAAATGTTATAGCACTGCCTTTAGTAGCCTCACACAGCTCCTACTGTTCCCTCCTCATGTCCTTACCAGCCATGTCTGGACAATGTTATATCATGAGTAATAATTTTTAAAAATCCATATACATAAAACAAACGCATGCACGCACACACAGTGACATTTTAGACCTTCTTCAGAATACTGTATATACTATGGGCATCACGGTGCTGATCCAGAATCCTTACATTATTATTTATTACTAGAGCTACAATAATAAAGCAATGAGGAGGGGGAAGTAATAAATATGAAATAATGTATTTATGATGATTCCATTTGTTTCACTATCCACTCTGTGCAGGGGCAAAGCTTATTACATTTTTAAACTGTAGAGATACAATAATTTTACTGCTGTAAAAACCAAATTTTGTCTTATTTAAAATATAAATCTAATATAATCTGCTTCTTAATGTATGTTCTTTAAAATACAGCGTGTGTTTTTTAAAATATTATAATAATGCGTAATTATGTGGACATGCATATTAGACCGTTTTTTAGTGAAATATAATCCTTCCAGAAAGGCAGGAAAAGCCCGGAAACTTACTTTAAAACTAAACATGTTCCCTAAAACGGTGACAGAGCTACAGACCCATGACAGCCTTACACAGGTAGCCAGCAGCTATGACCAGCACTACTTGTGCAGTTAATAAAAGGACAGGTAATGTTTGTCGCGCTGTTGCAAACACAGCACGCTCGTTTGTTTCAACATACCAACGTGTACGTAATAAGCTAACACTCCTGTGTGCTATACACTACAGTGTACGCTGTACACCTACTTATGGTTTTGTCGCATCAGTCTGTGTCTCTGAGTTAATTTGTGTTTCTCCTGCAGCTCCGGACCACTAAAAATGCGCGTGCTCTTTGTGAGCTCGTTCCCGGCTCGTAACCAGCGCGTTCTGCCGTCAAAGGCGATCATTGGTTAAATGTGATCATGTGACTGATGCAAGCCAGATCCTTTTATTTAGCAAAACTGTGATTAATAGTTAAATATTATTGTTGAGGGGCACAGACAGGACTCCGCACGCACACACACATTGAAAAAGGGCACTGTGGGCACCCATCAGGAAAGGGGCGGGTGCTCAAGCCCCTCTAGCCCCCCCCCTGCACGTGCCTGGTGCTATGATGTCACTGATAGTGAACTTTATTTTATTCTTAAGGTTAGTTAGGAGAATTTCCAACTGTCCCGTAAAAAGACGGAATCTTCTCGTATTTAGAGAAAATATTACGTGTTTTGTGTTGAGCTGAAAAGGAACAGTTTGACCCGGACTTCAGCTAGAATGAAAAAAAGACACAAAGGTGGATTTATTCTGTCATTACACTGCACAGCTGCCTCTTCTTCTTTCATTTTCTCCCCCTTTCTCTCCTGTTGCTACTTTAATCATGAAACTGATCAGCTGATCAGCTTTTCTCTCTTGTTTGTTTATCGCCCACTTTGTGCCATCAGCAGCACGTTTAAGCTTGATCAGCTGTTGTTAGAATTTATTTAATATTAATTTCTAGTATCAGCTGATGTTTGCTGGAGCCACAGCTGTAAAGCTGCTGGTCATGATGTCGGTTTGGTTATCTGGTGAGAGGGAAACATGAAGATGAAACCAGGAGATGTCCTTACTGAATCATCAGAGCTGAACAGGTGATGGAGAAACAGGTTTACCTTTTAGGTGACATGAATGAGTTGAAGTTATGAACTGTTTCTGAGAGACAAATAACACCAGCATCCTTTTCTCTGTAGCTGACAGCTGATAACTTTGCAGGGGCGTGTCTAGCAAAGTTTAGCCAGGGGGGCAGGTGGGGCATTAACAGGGAGAGGGGGGCACAAAGAAATACTTTCTTATTCTCATTTAAAATGTCTCGCTTTTATTAAATAATTATCTGAATGTTAAAACCAACGTTTTTTTCTGACGTAAAATGTATAGAAAACATACATATACAAACAAGACAGTATACATCACTGTCACAACAGTGTCTGTTTTCATTTTCATTCAAAAGCTCTATGGCTTTAATACCTGGTGGGCCGGCTGGATTGCCCGGGCCGATTTTTTGTCCCAGTCCAGCCCTGGGCAGGACATGCAGTGAATTAATCTGAGAGGGTGCATTAAAAAATAAATGGCCGCGCCAGCAGTGCACATCGCAAATTAGCTTACATACACACATTAGTTGTGCCGATTCTTAATGACAGTATCTTAGCTAACAACCCCAACTACCAGATTCAACTTATAATTGGCTAAAAATAAATTTGCCTACTGGTGAGAGGGACGTTGTTAGCTTTCCACATTCCGACACTTCAAAAGCTTCAGCAGCTGTCCGCTCAGCACAGCATCAGCACCACGGAAATTCACGGATACATCCGTAGACTTGAGACACAATGCATTTTTGGGACTTTCAGGTGTATGGACCAATGTTTTTTTTTTCTGATCAAACCAGAAATCTTTAATGAGCAGCTAGATTTGTCTCGCATTAACTGTCTGAGTTAATACCAGTCAATGCAACATCGAAGCAGCTGGAATCCACAGCTGTGCATTTTCACCTGCTGGACATCACTACCTGACAAGTTTAACTGTCTTCAGAACATTGCAGAGGCCTTATTGACAGGATTTGGCTCTACATATCTGTGTGAGCAGATTTTCTCTCACATGAAGAGTGTCCTCAGGTAGCCGTCTGAATGCTGGACACTTAGAGACCTGTGTCTCTGAGTGGGAGACCAGAGATCATATTAAGATGTATATTAACAAACATGCCATATTGGCCTAGTTTATTTTTCTTATCATTGTTGTGAGGAGACCATAAATAGCATTTGCATTTTCTGTTGTACAGTTCATTTGCTGTTATGGATAAAAAGTCTTTTTTTGTTTCAAAATAGCTGATAACTATTTGCTGATAGCTGCCAACATCTGCGAACAAATATAATTCTATAAAGTGGTTCTATATAGTGTGTAACTGTTAATATAGAACGTTATTAAATTTAATAATAATAATAATAATAATAATAATAATAATAATAATAATAATAATAATAATAATAATAATAATGGATTGGATTTATATAGCGCTTTTCAAGGCACTCAAAGCGCTTTACAAATCCACTATTCATTCACTTTCACATTCACACACTGGTGGAGGCAGCTACGGTTGTAGCCACAGCTGCCCTGGGGCAGACTGACAGTAGCGAGGCTGCCATATCGCGCCATCGGCCCCTCTGGCCAACACCAGTAAGCGGTAGGTGAAGTGTCTTGCCCAAGGACACAACGACCATGACAAAGCAAATTTCTTGCTAATGCAGTCATATGGCACATTGACTTCTGAGGAAATTTTAAATGGCACTCGTCATCAGAAAGGTTGCCTACCCCTGATATATACAGAATACCTGAGACTGGATTTGAACCCAGAACCTTCTTGTTGTGCATTGTTAACCCCTGCATGCTGTCCTCCTTCACTATATTCTACATTGCAAACAATCTAATCTTTAACTTTTTATTTCTCCATATTTTTCTGAATTAATAATTTGGACTTCTACATCGTGTCTCCTCTCACAGTTGCTCTGAATAAAATGATTTGATTGCTGAGTAACATCATGCGGGATGTGTTACAACACACACAGTCAGTTTGTGTGTTTTTCTGAGAAACCAGCTGGACTCACCTGTATTTGAAGTATCTCTCTGTACTTTTCTGAGAGCATGAAAAGTGTCTTCAGTCGTTATGTCTTTGTGGTTTCATGGTATCAATTTAAATCAGAAAACACACTGTGACTGCAGCGCTACCATGGACTCTGATGCATTTCCTGTTTGCTATCACTGACATTGGTGCACAGAAAAGTCACACATAGCTTGCTGATTAGTTGCGATAAACAGGTTGTATGCTTTGAAAAGCTATGTAGACAGCAATTTTGAATAAGTGTTTTCTTGAGTTCAATTAAATTAATTTCACAACAAAAGTTGTCTAATGATGTTTTCTATGTAATGCACCGTACAGTCTTGCTGCTGAATATAATGCTTAGAAAAAGGTATTTGATGCCCTCCTGATAATATTTTCTGAATATAATAATGTGCTAATAACAGTTTATTTTCAAATATATCATCATGTTTGAGCATAAGGTTTTTCATCAGTTCACCTGATGCCAGGACACCATTGGCCTCAGCCAGTAAGAACATCTGTCAGCATGTATTCAGATTAACTTAATGATCACTCACAGAATCCACCTTAATATTTTGTCCTTTCAGTCAAATTACAGAATTACAAAAGATTTGAGGATGAAAAATGAACAGGACTCACCTCCGATTTTGTAGCTTTTTGTGAGAAGGAAAAGTTGCTTTAGTCGTTCTCGTTGTGTGATGGTATCACTGTAGATCAGGAAATACACAATGACCACACTGTTGCTCTCCCCATTGACGTATTTCCTGTTTCTCGTCACTCTTAAACTGTCACAAGTTATTTTCGAGATAGATATGTGTTTGCTACACTTATTCTTTGAACTTTGACTCAGTTACTTTACTAGGTTTCAGGTTTTCATTTGAAAAACTTCAACATGCAGGCTGACATGCCTAAGGATCAAATCACTGACACTGAGGTGATTGGTAGATGATCCAGCCTACCTCTTGAGCCACAGCTCACCCAAAATTCCAGCAGAATTACAATCTCTTGTATTTAGTCTTTGTTTGATGCATTTTGTATGTTTACAAAATGAAGAGAGGATTTTTATCAAGCTTTTCCTAATTATTATGAATAAAAGTTTTTCTCTGTCATCATTGGTCCAGCTTTACACCCAATATTATTAAAACCAAACTCTTCAACTTTGACTAAAAGGAATGATTGGTGTCTTTTGCTTGAACAACTTAACAGCTGTCAACACCAAGAATGCCTATTGTCAAAAACAACATGCCTCCTCTTCTGCTTCTCCCTGTCAGGGTTGCGGAGGAAACTGGAGCCTGGAACTGGATCCCAGCTACCATAGAGTCAGAGGCAGACTCATTCCAAGTGAGAAAAATTTTCTTCCACTGAAAACGTTGGAGGCCTATCTACTTCAACCACACTCACTGCCGTTGGCTGATGCCCTTAGCCGTCGGTGCATTGGTGGTTCTCGGTGTCCGGGGCTGGGCGCTTAAGTATGTACCGGCTCATTCCGGTACATACTTAACTTAAAGTTCCGTTGAAACCAAGCACACCATTGTTTTTCTTGTGACATTACCAATGTGTCACATGGCCCTCTTCCTATTGAAAAAACAAAAGTTGTATCCAAGATGGCTGACTTCTAAATGGCCACCATGGTCACCACCCACCTCGAGGAGTTTGCCCTCTCACATATACTAATGTGCCACAAACAGGACTTTAATATCACCAACCATTCCCATGTTATTACGCTGTATACATATAAATGGCCCACCCTGTATATTGAACTGTTGCACCTTTGCCTCACTGTAAATAAATCCACTGTCTTCTTCAAAGGAGGTTTGCATACGAGTCCTGTTTTGCCACACCAACCATGACAATAACAGTGATGAGAGATGAGATGAGATAGCCTTTATTTGTCAGTTGCAGGTTTTTTGCCCACAACCGAGATGACAGACCTTGCCGACCGTACATACAATACACAAACATCACATTGGGGAGACGGGTCAGGCTAGGTAGCGAGGAAAAAAAGACATCGAAATGTGTAACACAGAAGGATAATACAGGAATGCACAGATATCAACACACCATAGCACAATAAACACAGACAGCAACATGGGAAAGTGTTCCAGTGTGTACATCTGATCTGGGACCGCTGCAATCTTTCGACTGCGCCTCCAGCTGACCCGATGCCCACATCAGAGGGGAGGTAAGCGTTGGATCCGTAGCAGGGAGGGTGATGCGTCAGTGAGTGCTTATCAGTATCAGTATATGTATGTGTGTGCGTGTCCATAGTTCAGCTGAGACAGTGTCCTTCGCCCTGCCAGGCTAAGTAAACAGTCTTCCAGCCAACCCAAGTGGCCTTGCATGGAATGGGAAGGAACAGACTCAACACAGTCGTTATCAGGGAGTTTTTGTTCAGCTCCGGCCTTGAGCTCCGGCCTTGAGCCCACAGCTGGCGCCGAAGGGGTAGCCGGATTATGATGGTAATTTTTCTTTGCGACAACTCATGAGAATTTCAAAGCTGTTCTTTAACTGCTGTTAAAGAACAGCTGTTCTGGTCTCTCAATCTCCTTTTGGAGAACCGCGAGCTTCCCGATGATGGTATCAAACTTGCTTTTCATTCTTTTGCCCAAACAGCCGATTCTGAGAACTCACAACTGCAGTGAGCTGTTCTGCAATGCAATCCAACTTTCGCTCAAGGGTGTTATTTTGAGCAGGCCTCTCCTTGATGTATCCCAATATATGTTCAGAGGTGTTATTCTGAGTATTTACGGCAGCTGTAAGTGTCTCCAAGGTCTTAACCATTCTGCTTTCGAGCCCGTTCTAAGAAGTCGCGCCTTGTCCCATTGTTTCAATCCCAGCGGGCAGCCTTGGGGGTGGGGGTTTGAACAGCCGGTTCCGCTGTCTTAATTCTCCGATAAGCCAGGGCCAAGCCAGCTCCGATCAGCAAGAACCCTGTTATCATGGTTCCGAATAGGTAGATATCTTCAGCATCCTTGATCGACAGTCCCGCCAGGCACACGACCCTCCATTTCTGCCACCCGTCCATCGTGTATCCGGCAGGGAAAGTCCCTCCAGGGCACTCGGGCCCAGACTTCTCGTTGAGAAAAGGGTGTCAATAGCATTCAGAGACCAGTTGATCAAATCCATAATTCTCTTTAGGTTTTAGAAACAGACTGTGAGAGAATGTTCCAGGGAAACTAATACAAAAAAACCCCCACGAGACTAGACAAGGACATAAGCAGGGAAGATAAGGGAGAGGAGAAAAAGTGCGTCCGCCTCCTCCGAGAGCCAAAGGAGAAAGGGACTGGGCAGCTCTTTCCAACTTGCTGGGAAAGACACATGACACGTGAGATAAAAAATAAAAAGTCCCTGCATGGTTGCATCTACCCACCCTGCCACAGCAATCCAATGAAATGCCAAGGTCGGCATACTGGCCTTGGCTGCAACACTGAGAACCACCAACGGCCAGACACCATATAATCACTGGGACAGGAGAGAGACCATAGAAGTGAAAAAGGTGCAGGATGTAGGGTACTAATGTATTTATTCTCACTCTTTTCTATTCTTACTCTATCTCTATTCAAGTACAATGCCTTTGTACTTGTATTTAGTTCATCTATTCTGTATTCTGTAAAGTTGTATATATGTATAATTTAATTTTTAATTTTTCAATTTTAGTTTTACAGTTTGCACCTTTGATCCAGGAGGACAATATTTTATCCCACTGCATACTTGAGTATATATTGACAATAAAACTCAACTTGACTTGACCACACCAACCTCAAAACATTTGTCTTTATTTAAGCCAAAAAAAAATGAAGCACATACTTATTTTACATTACATAACACAACTTTGACATATTTGTGGAAAAACTCTAAAGTAGGAAAATGGGTTATAAATGTTTTTTTGTTTTTTTTTTTATTCATAAGCAAAAGGAATTCGGTCATTGTCTTTTGTTTAATTTTCATTATGAACTGTACAAATTACTGCTGAACGGGATAAAAGTTCCTCTTTACATTGAAATTGGGGGAAGGGAGGGAAATGGAAACAGATGGGGAACACAAGCAGTAGACTAGACAGAGGGAAGCAAAACTGAACCCGCTGAACACAGGGTGCAAAATAAAACAGGAAACACACTGAGCCGCAGACTAAGACACACAGCTTGACACTGGGTTCGTTGAAGAAACAGACATGGATTCACATGACATAGAGGGGAGAAGAGGAATGAAACACAAGGAGGGGAAGCATGGTAACAAAAGAGGGAGACAGAAAGATAGGACACGACTAGGAGCTGAAGGGCAAAGAAGACACACAGATAGAGAGGGAGCGAAGGAGACATAGATGAAGACAAAGGCACAAAGGTAACCTAATAAACAAAAGCACATAAACTAGAAATTCGCAAACATACTCAGCAACGTAAAATGTAATACTAAATTGTATAAAACTAAATCATTAAATCATGTGAGCCAAAGAGCCAGAACCATATGAACAACATTTGAATTTGACCACAGAATGGTTCAGTTCATTCATACTAAATCAGCCTTTGAGCTCATTCCTGAAAACTAGAAACATAAACATTGATGCCGTCTCTGTGGAAATGTTTCTGTGTTGATTTTAGCCCCTTTTTGATTTCTGACTTGTGGTTTGTGAGGATAAAGGTCCATGGCACTGGTTTTATCAACTTGTAAAACAAAATTGAAATCTAAAATGTACATTTTCAAAACTAACTGGTTGAAGTCACTGGTTCTCATGTAATGATGTCCAGCTTGTCCTTCCTGCTCTCATTCTCCTCGTTTCTAGTTGTATGTTGGGCTCTCCAGGATGCCTTTCTGACCTTGTCCCAAAAAGTCTTACTGAAGAAAAAGTAAACAAGAGGGTCGAGGCAGATGTTAAAAACTGACACCATGGTGGTCACCTCCTTCAGGTAGAACAATACTGGACCTACTGAGTCATCGCTCCACAGAAACGTAAAGGGAAGACGAACCAGGTAAAATGGGACAAAGCAAACACAGAAGATGCTGACCAGCACCAACATGTTTCTGCGAGACTTCAGCAGCTTCTCAGAGCCAGAGGAGGCCAGCTGCTTCTGCTGTGCCTCCAGCACTCTGCGGGAGATGCTGTAGTAGAAGAAGACCATGGATATGAAGACTAAGAGGAAGATGAAGGCAGAGAAGGTGTTGATTATTCTGAACAACAGGCTGACTGATTGACTAAACAGGTGAACGCAGCGGCTAGGATTAAAGGTCAGAGGTTTCTGGGAACTGAAAAAAATTATGATATATACAACTGTTGGAGCCAGGAGAAAAACCCAGGTGATGACAGAGATGATTCGTGCAGTCTGCAGTGTCTGCAGCATGTGAGTTCCTGAAGGATGGATGATCCTTAGATACCTGGAGAGAGACGAGAAATAGGCAGAATACAACTTCACTAATCAGTCACCAAGGTGCCTAATCTGAAGAAGTCAGTTAAGTCAAAAGGATACATTCATGCTTTTGTCAGGAGCACAGGGTAGTGGTTAACCATTTAATCTAGTTTTTACATTATCGGTAACTACAACCTTAAATAAGTAAAGGTTCCTTACCTGTTGGCAGCGATGTACCCCATGAATAATATACTGGCACACATGTTGATGAAAAAGGCAGAAGCTCCAAAGCTGCAGTAAAGCCTACGAATGATGGGAGAGCTGCTGGCATAGTAGGTAATGCGGAGTGGCAGACAGAGGCAGAGCAAGAAGTCAGCAGCTGTCAGGTTCTTCAAGTAGACTATCAAGCTGTTGGATACCTCAGGCCAATCTCGACAAAGATAGACCTTCAATGTAAAGCCATTGAGGAGTAAACCCACCTGAAAATAAACAGAGTGGAAGGAAAAGAAAAGGATTGGTGCATACACCGGCACATAAACCAATTTCTAACAGAGCACAATTGGATAATTTGAAACTTACGAGGAACACCAGACTGTAGACCGCTATAAAGTAAGGCTTCATGGATGTATCGTCAACGTCATAGGTCTGGTTCAAAGATGATGTCATGTTTTTGGGGGCAACCATGGATCTGCCACTGAAAATAAATCCAGTTCATTTTTGAAATGATTCACCTCCATGGTCTCTTGGTTTGTTGTGTTAAATAAATGTTGGATTCATTGCCAAGAAGCACTGTTACAACAAAGAAATAGTCAACCAAACACAAATTTATCCACTTTTTGTGTAAAGTTTATATATATTTATATGTTTTACTTTGCTGTTTTCATTGCCTTAAAGAAATGTGAAGTAATATTGTTTCCTATGTTTTTGTTGCTTTTGGCAAGCACATTAAGTTTACATGTAACAAAATGTGCAATATAAATAAAATGACTTTGGCTTTAAAAGCTCTTCATATCGGGGTAGGTCTGTGAGCCAGCAGTTTGAGTTTATTTTGCATTTTTGATTCCTTATGTTAATTGACCCCTGCGTATTGGCTCCGTTTCATACCAGCGTGTCCCAGCCTTGATAAGAAAGCATAGCTGTATTAGTTATTTCCTAACAAAACTTCAGGGATGTCATTCCCTACGAATAATGTACGAATAATGAATCAGAGACAACAACAGGAATAAACTGCAATATATGTATTTATATTTTCAAGACAGTTAAAAAAAACCTTGTTTATGGACATTTTCTTTAATTTTTTGTCTAAAAAGAAAAAAGGGTCTTAAGAAGAAAGTTTTTGCAGAAGAAAATTAAGCTCATTCTAGGAATATATATCAAATTTTTTCTTAATAAGATATTTCAGCTCACATTGAACTTTATTTACAGGTTACACACTACACTTCAAAAACAGCTCTGCTTGAAATAAACCAAATATTCTTAAATCAGACAAAATTGTCTTGTTGTTAGCCAAGCAACTTTTGCTTACCCCCATTGGCAGATTGTATTTTCTCAAAACAAGACGATTTTGTAAGATTTAAGACTATTTGCTTTATTTCAAATGGTAAATGGCCTGTATTTGTATAGCGCTTTACTAGTCCCTAAGGACCCCAAAGCGCTTTACATATCCAGTCATCCACCCATTTACACACTGGTGATGGCAGCTACATTGCAGCCACAGCCAACCTGGGGCGCACTGACAGAGGCGAGGCTGCCGGACACTGGCGCCACCGGGCCCTCTGACCACCACCAGTAGGCAACGGGTGAAGTGTCTTGCCCAAGGACACAACGACCGAGACTATCCAAGCCGGGGCTCGAACCAGCAACCTTCTGATTACAAGGCGAACTCCCAACTCTTGAGCCACAATCGCCAAGAGAGCTGTTTTTGCACTGTAGGAATATAACAGGTGGTAACAGACTGTTTCTTTCTATATTCTCTCTATATGCTGGTTTGCTTGAGACAGTAGGTGCAGACCATTCAAGTTAAGTTCCACTGAGAGATGAAACCAGCAAAATTAGTGCCATGGATCATAATGAATGTTCTCAACCATTATCAACATATTTAAGGTAAGGTTGTTCGTCAGTGCACTTGGCACCAGGACACCCTCAGCCTTAGTCAAAAGAACATCGGTAATCATATATTCACATTAGTTTCCTGAACACTGGCAGAAGCAGGCTGATTATTTTTGTCCTTTAAGTGAGGATGGTTAAAAAACATCTATTTTTTTTTCTAGCAGTAGAAGTATTAAAGATGTGAGAATGAGAAAGTATCAGGACTCACCTCTGGTTCTGTAGCTTTCTGTGAAAAAGCTCTAAAGCTGCTTCGTCCATTCTCAGAGTGATGGTATGACTGTAGATCAGGAAATATACAGTGACATCACACTGCACACTGACTTATTTCCTCTTTGTCTTCACTGTTAAACTGTCAGAACATATTTCCACTACAGATGAGTCATTTTCTGATCAGCTATTGCTACACTTCTTATTTTAGTGCCGACTCACTTTATTACCACTGATGGATTTTATTACTAATGACCTTCATCACTTCATCACTACAGCTAACATGTGACAGCAACTTCAGCCAATTTAAATTGCACTAGTGAAACTAGTGCCATGGATCTGCAAAAAAATATGCAGATGTTTTAGCATTAGGGCTAATGGTATTCACTGGCATATGTTAGTATATTCGTTTTGTTTAACCTGTTTTGTTTAACAGGTAACAGATGAACTCAAAAGGGCCACTGACACCACTTTACAGTCTCCTGTCTCTTTCAGGTAGTCACCCTATGTTCCCTCCTCTTCTTCTGGCAAAATCCAAAAATGTCCTTCCACATTCCTCTTCTTAACACTGCACCTACCGAACACCTCTTCAGCTGCAATCCTCAAAATCTAAAGTCATCTTCAGTACAATAAGTGTTGTCACCTAAGCATGAGCCCTGGTACAGGAGTAGAAGTGGAAACAGGAGGGAAAGAAGTCACCAACACCTGTGATGTTGCAATGAGCTTGACAGAGTGGCAAAGTGGAAGTGATCTAAATCTTGGATTAGTCACCAAACACTTGGGAAGCATACATATGTGCAGTAAGACCATTATTTTCTTTCTTTTTTTATTTTAGAGGGTTGATTGTTACTGATAATGTCTTGTGAATTATACTATTTGATAATGTGTCATTTGTTTCTGCTGGGACAGTCATTTGTCCATGACTGATGTCTTCTGTTCTCACCGTGGAGCAGCATTATGAAAAGATTTCCTAGAAGCTGTCAGCAGGTTTCAGCAGCTCTTTTTTGTCACAGTATGCACACGTTTTAACCAGCCGTGTTGAGAAATCTCACTGTAGCTTCACACATCAGTTCAGTGGAAACAGCAGGAGGAAGTAGCTGGTGTGGTGCAACCAACACGTTCTCACTCCCAACTCGTCAAATGTGTGATGCATGGTCAGGCTCCCTCTGCTTCACTTATCGCCGCGCAGGGTCCTCTTATTGAATACTATAGAGCTCCCTTAATGTTGTTTATTGACGACAAGAGATTGCCGCGGAAGAGCCTGTTGTCCATATATTTATATATTTCCAAAATCACATTGTAGTGACGTATACTGAAGACAATAAATTATATAATTAAACAACTACCTGAGAAACAGCAGATACAGCAGATAAAGTAATTATAGGCTATTACTTTTGTATCGTTTATTGCATTTATGGAGGGAGTGGTGTATGCTAGGTAATGGCACAGGTAGCGACTGGGTGACTTTATTCACCCGCTTCGGCTGTTATCAGTCCATACAATGGGCGTTATTAGCACAAATCAGTCCCATAGATATGGGCCATCTCCTGCTTGATTGTTCAGAAGGTTGTTATCATCCATCCAGATGGAGGATCACTAACAGGAGCGTGGCAAGACTGGCAGTCTTTGCATGATGTCCACGTCACTGTACGTTTCTAGCTGACTCTCAGGTGTGACAGGTGTGCCAGCAGGAAAGAGTAATAATAACCTGCATCCTGAGGTTTGTCATGCAGGATTAAAGGAGCCAGGCTTTGTTCACACAGCTAGGATTGTATTTTACCCTGACCCTGGGTCAGTATAAGTATCATACAGTTTAAACGAAGCACTGAAACTTGCATATATTTATTACAGATGCACTGAAGCTAATCGGGATATTTACTGTCAGTCTGTGGCTGCGATTAACTAGTAACTTTCATCAGTCATGACAGAAGCTAATATTTCTGTGCTAACATCATTTACACAGTAACAGCTTTACTCCAATATAAGCTAACGTTTACACCACAACTTTAAGCTAGCACCATAAAGACGGTAAAACACGTAATAATATCTACAAATGCATCTTAAAGCTGTTATATTAGCACTCGGGACTGATTTGTGCTAATAACGCCCATTGTATGGACTGATAACAGCCGAAGACGATGAATAAAGTCACCCAGTCGCTAGCTGTGCCATTACCCAGCATACACCACTCCCTCCATAAATGCAATAAACGATACAAAAGTAATAACTATAATTAATTTATCTGCTGTATCTGCTGTTTCTCAGGTAGTTGTTTACATTATATAATTTATTGTGTTCAGTATATGTCACTACAATGTGATTTCGGAAATATATAAATATACGGACAACAGGCTCTTCCGCGGCAATCTCTTCTCGTCAATAAACAATGTTAAGGGAGCTCTATAGTATTCAATAAGAGGACCCTGCACGTCGATAAGTGAAGCAGAGGGACCCTGACCATGCATCACACATTTGACGAGTTGGGAGTGAGAACGTGTTGGTGCAACATATGCAACATACAACATAGAAACAAAAACATGCAAGACATAAAACTGTTTTTAAAGGACGAGCTGACACAGAAAAACCAAAAAACATGTCATTAAAATCAACTCTGAGTTTGACACCTACCAAACACCTCTTCAGCTCCAATCCTCAAAGTCTAAAGTTGTCTTCAGCACGATAAGTGTTGCCACCTCAGCATGAGCCCTTGTACAGGAGTAGAAGTAAAAACAGGAGGCAAAGAAGTCACAGACACTCTTTTTGGGGAAATTCATCTTTTCAAGCTGTTACAACATCATCTTTTGTATAACCTGTGATGCTTTGAGTCACTGCACTGATGTATGATTTGAAAGACCAAGACTATCATACACTCGTCTCAACCAGGGTGTGTCACACTGTGCACATGCTGGGCGATATTTCTGCTACAGGCAGAATGATAGTTGCACTAGACTGGTGATGTTGCAATGAGCTTAACAGAGTGGCAAAGTGGAAGTGATCTAAAGCTTGGATTAGTCAACAAACACTTGGGAACCAGACAGATGTGGGACTATAGAGGTTTCTTATTGAACTTACACATGAGCCTCATTTGTTCATACTTTTGAGGAAGCACAAATGGCGAAACAGCAGGAGGAAGTAGCTGGTGTGTTTCAAGATAGGAGAAACATACAAAAAACTGTAAGATATAAAAATGTTTTTAAAGGACGAGCTGACACACAGAAAAAAAAGAAAAAAACGTCATTAAAATCAACTCTGAGTTTGATTCATTCATATTGTTTAAGGGTAGTGACCTGCAACTCCCAGTGCATGTAAGTTTGTGGAACCAGAGGTTTGTACAGATTATCAAACAGTTTGGTTTGTTGCAACCCTGGAATTGCATTTATAGAATAGACTAGAATAGAATAGAATAGAATAGAATAATCCTTTAATTGTCCCACAAGGGGAAATTTGGTTGTATCAGCAGCAAAAAAACACACATATACAAAAAGAACAGGACATAGAGCAGAAAACAAAAAACACAGTTTGTACATATTTACATCATGGACAATAGTTACCAGAGCAGATTACAGTACAGTTGTTAAAAATAGCGTAGAGATAGCGTGCAAACATAGCGGGATACCGAACGATTTTTAAATAGTTCAGAATATTTAGAATAATTAGAAAAGTGCAGATTGTGTATTGTACCTGTGCATTAAAAAGTAGACATGTAACTTTCAATAAGTTAATGTATATATAAACTGAGAAAAGTAACGTGCAGTTATAACAGTAGACGTTGTTACAGCACTGAACATCTATGTTTGTTGGGAGCAGTTCTGATTGTACAGTCTGACAGCTGCAGGGAGGAAGGACCTGCGGAAACGCTCCTTCATGCATCGAGGATGCAGCAGTCTGTCACTGAAGGAGCTCTGCAGTTCAGCAACATCTACATGCATGGGGTGGGAGACTCTGTCCATCAGAGATGTTATTTTGGCCGAGTCCTTCTGTCTCCCACCACCTGCACTGGGTCCAGGGTGCATCCCAGAACAGAGCTGGCCTTCCTGATGAGTTTATCCAACCTCTTCCTCTCAGCCGCTGATAAACTGCTGCTCCAACATACAACACTGTGAAAAATGACAGATGCCACCACAGAGTCATAGAAGGTCTTTAAAAGCACTCCCTGGACTCCAAATGACCTCAGCCACCTCAGCAGGTAGAGTCTGCTCTGACCCTTCCTGTACAGAGAATCAATGTTGTGGCTCCAGTCCAGTTTAGTCTGACTTACCGAGTCAGACTCAATATAAAAGATGATGTAAGCCGGCACGTTGAAGCTTCAGTGAAAGCTTGAGTGACCACTCTGGTAGTGGTCACCTTCACCTCTCCAGACTCCGCCCTGTTCTCTCAGGAGTACCTGATAGTTCTGTTTCTGCCACCTGCATCTGACTGTGGAACACAGCATGAAAGAAACAGGAAGAAGTCAGGTAAGAAAACCTTTATTTAGAGAGCACATCTTAATCCAGGTGCAAATACAATCAAAAAAAACGCACATTTAAAGCCACATGGTAAAGACATGAATTAAACAAATCAAAACAGCAAATATGAAGAAAAGAACACAAGGAAATAATCAAAATTAAAAAGACCTAAAAATAAATCCCTAAAACTCAAAATAAAACTTAAAACTGCTGAAGCAGCAAAAGAGAACGATAAGCTTAAACTAAGAAAAAGCGAAGAAATTAAATCAGTTACGATGAACAAGAGGTCCACTAAACAGGCCCCACAAGAATGTTTCAGTCATTTCTTTATAAAGATGACAACACTTAGGTTAAAACCAGAAGCAGAAAAAAGATATTTTAATCATTTGCCAAAGAAACAACTCCATATCCTTCATCCGTTTTCCTGCTTGGGCTGGACTGAGGTCAGTTTTGTCATCAGACAGTGAGTCTGAAGGTCGTTCCCACATTCCAGTTATTATTGGGGGTACGCACGTGCTGCAGGAGCAAAAGCTGAAATCTCTATGCAGGCTGTTGATTCCCAGCCTCAGTTTTCATTTGCATTGCTCTCTTGACCTGTTTGTCTCTCCACCTGTGACCAAGGTTGCGATTGTACAGAAGACGTCCATCAGGGAACACGTCCCCGCAGCGATTCCACGGGTACCTGGTGTGAGTGAGTTGATGCTCCTTCACGATGTTTTGCCCAAAAAAAACATTTTCCCGCATGTTTTGCACCAGAACGGTCTCTCTCCAGTATGCAGACGCCTGTGGTGGTTAACACTGGACCACTGAGTGAAGGGTTTGTTGCACTTGTCGCACCAGTATGGCTTCTCTCCAGTGTGTATACAGCGATGGCTTCTGCCAGTTGAGCAAAGGTTTTGTCACACAGGTTACATCTATATGGTTTCTCTCCAGTGTGCAGCCGAGGGAGCCGGACTCTGTAAACTGTTTGCCACATTCTCCACAAACATAGAGTTTCTCTCCAGTGTGAACACGGAGATGATTTGTCAGTGTATCTGAAAGTGCGAACGCAGCGAAGAAATTTACCTTACATAACACATTTTGAATGTGTTTTTATCACTTTCTGATGCTTTATTAATTAAACAATACATGTATTAATTGTTGTATTATCTATAGATATAATATTTATATATATTTATTTATAGTATAGCAAATATATTTAATTATTATTGTTTAAATGACTAATATGTGACATGTATTAGTAGTGATGTGGTGCTGAGGGTTAAAATGCCTTTTTGTCTTTTGGTATATTACGAAATGGATATAAAACAACTAATATATTTCTATGCTGTGCTCGCATTTATTTTACCCTACTCAAATTCAATGATATGACACATTTTAAGATTTGAAATGGTTCTTTAAAGAACCATTTCAAAAATGTTCTTTAAAATGTTTTTTTAAAGAACCATTTGAAGGACCTTTTTAAAAATGGTTCATTGAAGAACCTTTAAAGGTGCCCCAAAGAACCATTTCTTGATGGTTCATTGGGGCACCTTTAAAGGTTCTTCAATGAACCACTAAAAGAAATGGTTCTTCAAAGAACCATTGTTTGAAAGGTTCTTCGCGGCACCAAAAACGTTCTTCTATGGCATCAGTCTAAAGAACCACTTTTGGTTCCAGTTGGCACCTTTATTTTTCTGAGTGATAATGTTCTCAATCTTGGTAGAAGTACTGCTGCAATTAGGGTCTTTCATTATTTCTCCAAAACGTTTCTGGATCCCATCCCGCAGTGCATCAACAAGAGGTCTACACATTTTGCAAGAGGACTCCAGCTTCTCCAGCACCTGGTAAAATGTTGGCAGTTAGAAGCCCATGTGCACAGATGATTAGCCTTGGAGGATATTAAAGGCCATGGCAACAGGCTTCATCACAGCAGTGTACTCAACCACAAATCCCATTTCAGCAGGATTGAACCTAAAAAAGGTGTAAAACTGGAATAAGTCATAGCCATTTCTACAAGAATGTAATAACTGTGCATTGTCTGTAAAATTTGCAAATGATTGGAAAATAAGACAGTAAAATTATAAGTAATTGATAAGGAATATTTACATTTTTCAGTCTCAGTCAAAGTCACTTAAAAAAGGGTGGATTCACACATTAATCACAATTTAATATTTAAAAACAAGTTCCGTCAAATTACATCTTTATCTTTAATGCTGTGCAAACATTGCTGATTCCTTTCTCTTCTTGCTCTTTATGAATGCGCACAAGTCTTTCCACAGCAAGGAACAGGGAGATCCAACGAGTCTGATTGGGTCGAACAAAAACATCAACTTGCACGTTCCTCATAAGCCATGATTGACCTGCTGGTTTTATTCCACAGAGCATGACATTTTGCAAAAGCAGAACGAGATAGTCCCTTGCATGTATTATTGGTAGCTTCTGCAGCAGTGGCATCAACTGTTGATATAGGATTGAATAGAGGATATGCACACGTTTGGTCCCTTTGAAGCTGGTTACCCAGACCTGTGTTGTCATCCAAAACGGCAAACACATCTTGATACTCCACCTCTAACGCACTGTCTTCTTCTGCATCATCAAGTATAGACCCACCGTCCTCCTGCCAATTGGTTGTTTCTTCCTCTTTCTCCTCACCATATAATCAAAAGGCCTTCAAGAAGTTTGAACCACTGTCTGTTTTCGTCCAGGTCACTTTTTCTCTGATGTGATACTCTGAATGGATTTCTTCTAATGTTGCAGCAAGAACATCAGATGTGTGTGAACCTTTAATAGGTCTACAAGCCAGTGCAGCAGAATGCCTTTCTAAAGAGATGTCATCTATCCAGTGACAAGTCACTCCTAAGTAGCTATTCTATCTGGCAGACCAGCAGTCTGTTGTGGTAGCAACATAGTTTACAGTGCTCAGTTTTTTGATTCAAATTCAAATTGTATTTGTCACATACACAGTCATACACAGTCATCTTCCCTTTGGCTTCACCTGCACAAGTGCCAAGGTAGGTCTCCCCTGCATAATTGGTTTCCCCTTCGTTGGGAGCAGCGCTGGGCTGTTCAAATCAAATGATTTATTTAAGTGACTTGTGATAGAGTGATTTGATTTGATGACCACACAGTGTAGTTGTGCAGTAAACAAATGTCCAGAATGTCCAATGTGTGTGTAAAAACCATATGTGTGGGTCAGTACTATGTGGTGGTGTGATTGAGAGACCGTATCACCTCCACCACATAGTAGTGACCTACACATATGGGTTTTACACACACACTGTCTCTTAGTGACGCTGAAAAACTAGTTCATGCATTTATTACTTCCAGGCTGGACTACTGTAATTCAATCAATCAAGGCTTTATTCACCACATGCAGGTTGCCCTTGAGTTTTTCCTTTCCAGTCACCTTTCTCAATCACTATGTCTTAATACACCTCTCTGCATTGAATCATATTTGTTATCAACCTCTGTCTCTCTTCCACAGCATGTCTTTATCCTGTCTTCCTTCTCTCACCCCAACCGGTCGCAGCAGTTGGCCCCGCCCCTCCCTGAGCCTGGTTCTGCCGGAGGTTTCTTCCTGTTAAAAGGGAGTTTTTCCTTCACACTGTTGCCATAGTGCTTGTTCATAGGGGGTCATATGATTGTTGGGTTTTTCTCTGTATCTATGAAGCGCCTTGAGGTGACTTTTGTTGTGATTTGGCGCTATATAAATAAAATTGAATTGAATTGAAGTCTACACCCACACCGATTCAGCTGGAAGTGAAACATACAATACATACATAAATAGATACAGCAGAAATGGTCGCAAATGGACTGAAAAGGAGGAGGGCAGGACCCCAGGGCACGCTTCAGGCCGGGGTTTACCCAAAATGCCAGAACAGGAAAATGATGAACACACACACACGTGTACACACACGCTGATTCAGCTTTAAGTGAAATACACACATGAACACATGCGCACTCGTTGATTGAGTGAGAAATGACACACACACCTATATCAAAATGCTGATTCACTGAGAAGTGATCCACACACAACATACACATCCGCACACTTGTGCAATGAAGAGTGATGCACACACACACACACGCTTATGCTGATACGCAAATTGCTGCACACAAACATCCAAATACAGAAGTTGTTATAAAAAGTCATTGATTGATTATTCGTTAAATGCGTTTTATGTCACCCAGAGGGCATTTATGTAGATTTAAGGAACAACGTCTAAAACAGTTTGGTTATGAAAACAATGTCTGTGCGTGATGTCTGTTTATGGCTCAAGGCCTCGACTGAATTGTTTACTGTGCTTCACACAGCCCTGATGAGGAGCAGTGGTACAGAGTGAAAATGATGACCTAATGGTGTAAGGTTTATTTCGGAGCGCCGCATTTTCTGTGATTGAGACTTAATTCAAGGAGGAACAAAAGATGCTACGGTACCTGAGGTTCTCATTCCCACACAATATTGTCCCGGGAGGAAGCAAAACTTTCCTGTGAATTTCTGGTTGATTTTTGGGTTTTGCTTAACACTAGGTTGGTTTCATCAGTGAGGTTTGGATTTTTTTCTTTCTCTAAGAGAGAGAGAGACGGTTTTATGCTTGGACATGTCTGCAACGGACCCTAGTATGTGTTATTTTATTAGTATTTTATTGGTTGCACTTGTGTTTGCTTTTGTTACAGTGAGATAAGAAAATCTGAGAGGTGTGATCCACCGACGGTGATATTTTGTGAGTTCATGATTTAAGAATCAGCTCTTTAAACCAGGCCTGAAAGATTGAAATTTAAAGCGCTATGAAATATTCTTACTGGAAACAGTTGCAAAGTGTTTTTCTCCATGATAATGGGTTTAATGGGTTTTGGAGAAATAATAAACGCTGGTCCATGTGATTTAGGTTCTCCCTTAAAATAGTCAATAATTAAAAAGTAGAATACAACCGACAGGGGCATGTGCTAGTGTAACGCTTCCAGTTCTTCATAAATCACAGACGCTCAGAAAGGTTGGCTTTTCACGGTTTATTCCTCACAGTGCAAACGCACCTTGTGTTGACAGACTTACATTTTACTACTTGATAAAGAAAAGATGGAAAATAATAATTTCTCCCATTTTACAGTCTGTCACACTGAACTTGTATACAAAAAGAAATCTTATAACCCATAAAAATATTTTTCACAACCGTATAATCAAAATAACAGGATAACAGAAGTATCACCGGCTAAACATTTCCCTCTAGTGGACAAATTATGGTAGAGCACTACACTTTCACATGCTTGAGCTTTACAGACAAAATGACCGTTAACAAGCGCACGTACCTGCAGAAGACATAGAACACACTTAACATGTGTCGTCTGGTGGTACTCGCAATTGTAGCTCCTACAATGTAAAACAAACGTCACAAAAAGCACAGAAAAACAGTAAGTCCAAACACATTTCCAGCTATGCGCAGGGACCACTAGGGGGCCGGCAAAAGCTTACTGCCAAAGAGCATAAATACGGCAGAAACACTGTTTAACAGCAACCAGCCTTTGTTTCGGTTATGCAGTAACATTGTAACATCAATACTAGTGATGGGGCCAGCAACACTGACGCACCGGCGCATGTACCGAGCTCACAGAGTGAAGCCTGTATCGGTGCGTGCGTCGCTTTAAGACTGTCACGTGATCGATACAGCTGCTGTATCGCTCATTGCCAATGTGACAAACTGTGTTTAAAAGGTACCGCATCCGTATCTGTCAAAAGAATGAGTCGCCACCAAAAAAACCCACAAAAATTACTCTCGCAAAGATAAATAAAAATACACATCTCTCCATAATAAAATGGAGCCTGAAAGAAAAAGGAAAGTTTCTGCTGTGTGGGATCATTTTGATCTTTTAACTGCAAATAGTTTGTCTGTCTTTGTTTCAGTGTAATCTATCAGAATGGGGAAAACAGCAATGTGACTTGCAGTGTAAATTATTTATTTCATGTTCTGCATTTCTTACACAAACAAAAGCACCTCCTCAGTGTTCAGGCATGACAGAGCCAAACATGAAAATGAGGAGACAAACACACTGAGAATGAACACAGGTCGGCTTATATTGACACTGAACAGCTTTATCATCATTTTTTTATTAATATGTGTTTTATGTTTTATGACGGAGAGAAACATTCCAAGATCAGAGGATCCTTTAACGTACTGGAGGAATAGGAAGACATCTTATCAGAACCTTTTCCACCTGGCTTTACATTTTTTGTGTACCCCAGCTTCATCTGTGCCTGTGGATTTTCCAAAGCTGAGGAAATGGTGTAAAAAAACAAACAAACATTTAAGTAATTAAAAAAATATTTAAGGTCCAGCAGGTGTCAGTATGGAGCAACACAGCAACACTGTGTCCGACACGGATGATCTGATATCCTCGTGTGGGTGTTGTTCCCACATCATCATAATAAATGTAATTAAAGTGACCAATCACATTGTTGTGATGTCCCCCTTTTGTGCCTTTGAAAAATACCACCTTAAAAAAATCTACTTCACTTGCGAGAAGAGAAACCCCTTCTGGAATTCCTTGCATTTCAGGATACTTTCCTTTAATAAACGGTAAGCATTATACATATTGTCCTTACAGAGGCGGTTTGTCTTCTCGCAAGTGAAGTAGATTTTTTTAAGGCATTTGTTTTTTTCGAGGTTGTGGATGATGTCAGCAGAAGGTGATTGGTCACTTGCAATGTTGAACCTGGAACAACATTATTTGGCCTCATCTACCCATCACTAATCAATACAAACCTGTATACATCGACATGTACAACTTATGTGCCAACATTTACGCCAAAACCATAATAATTTCAGAGCCTTTCGGTACAGAACTTACCCTCACAGTGCAAACGCGCCTTGTGAGGAACGGAAGCCTTAGAAGCCTCAGACGCCAGAGCGAGATCCGGTTTCTGGGTTTCCAAAATAAAATACAACAAAAATGATAAATTCACACTTAAAATAATAATTAAGACCAGGTAAGTACATTTTTTCCAGATGTATTTTTAACTCTGTTACACTAGGATGTAGTACTGCAAAGAAGAAGAGTAAAACAATGAAGAAAAAACCATTGTGTTTAGCTTTGATAAATTAAAATGTACCATTACACTCAGAGGATCAATATGAAATCAAAATATATGCAAATTTTGCATAAAGCACATGACTGATAGTTGTTCTGTCCTGAGCTTTTGTTTCCTATAGCACCCACTTGGTAATTGCAAATGTTCGAGGGAGGAATATCACCATAAATGTCACTTATGGTCAAATTCCTAAAATTTGACACTAAGTATAAAATTCTGGAAAAATTTAGAGATGGAGAGGAGTTCTAGATAAACATAATTTGGCAAACCCCGCGGGGGTGGAGGGTTTGAATCTATAATATTTTGAAATAAAACCCAATAAAATGTTGACCATGTTGATTATGTTTATTCTAGTGTGCAGAGATTTGCTAATCTGACCAGGGAATGTAATAAACAGGAATGTCAGAACAGTAAGCGTTAAAGTCAACTTTGACAGTCCAGACTAGGATGGCGTTGGACAAAAGGGTTGGTGTGACCAAGGTGTGGTTCGGCTTGTTGTATGTGCATTTCAAAGTGATACAGCTCCGGATGGGCCAGTTACCAGGGCATGGAAGGATGACAGACTTTATTAAATGAGGAGAAGGAATTTTCTGGGATTGAAGATCCTCTAGGTGAGTGGTTGACTAAAGCATGCATTAAAATAAACGCTTGATAATTGGCCATATTTACAGCTGTATTGACTCGTTGTGGACGCGGTCTATCTCATGTTTAAGGACTCTAAGTAAAAGATTGGAAAACAGTGACACTAAGAGAAGAATGTGCAGTGTCACACTATCAGATGCCAGTGAAGTTTGGGCTCAGTGATGAATCAGGTGAGCTGGATTCATGGCTGAATCAAGACACAAATTCTCCTGCGGTGGTCAGTGAGGGAAAAACAGAGTTGCAAATGTGAACTTCATAGTAACACACAGGTTTTGTTTCTAGGCAGTTTTGCGGATGCAGGCTCTGGGCGGAGCCAGGAGTTCAACAGATCTAACATGATAATTAAACTGATTTCATTCCCTAACACAGGGCAGCAGGGCCAGAGCAACAATACTGGAGAGGAGAATTTCTGATGTTTTCTGAGATACGATGTCACTAACCTTTTCCTTTAATTTCTAGCTCCGGTGAATTGACACATGGGATTGTGTCAAAAAGGGGGAAGCCGAGTTTTAACATGAAACAATGACTTTATTTGTGTGTTTAATAATTTAGGTATGGTAAAACTTAAGATTATGACCCAGAGGTTCCCAGACTTTTTCTTGAGAACCAGTGAGAAGCATAAATCATCATTTTCATGTTTAAGCATTAATGATTGAAATAAACTGAATAGCATTTAGAAGATAAAATGCCAGTGTTCATGAGAAGCTGAGTATCACACTGGAGAGGAAACCGTGTGACGGCAGGCTGAATGAAACATATGTTTTTGTGAAAAGGAGGGAAAATGTTAGAATTGAAAATGGTTAATTTGATTTTGATTTCTTTTACTTAAATAAGCGGTTATAATCATTTTAATACACACATTGCAAATAAGAGTTGACACTCAGTCTTCTGAAGGTCATAAGCAGAGGGGTAAATGCAAACATGCTTACACATGTAGATATGATTAGAATAAGTCTCTGGGTCAGAGAGTCCTGAACATGATATTCTAAACCAAATTTGCATCACTAGAAGAACAATGGATAACAACATTAGATTATTAAGGCTAGGGAGAGAGGTGTTTTGGTTTTCTGCCTTACAGAGAAAAGAACAGACACCAGACGAGGTCACAGAGATATGAGGATCCTTCGCAGCAGAGACAGACACAGAGACTGCCAAGACAGCAACTGGGGTCAAGTGTCATGCCGTTTGGGCTCCGGCTAGTCACCTCAACAGGATGGATCCCATAACCACACTAATAACCACAAAGGGGTTGGCGGAAATCCAGGAACACCAGACCAAGAAGGTTCGAAGAGGAGCAGAGAATCACCCGACTGGAAGAAACTCGTAGCTGCAGCAAAAAAATAAAGGTTAAAAGCTCCTCGGACAGAGGTTCTAGTCTGAGTACGTGGGAAAGGTACAAGGTAGCACCAAGATGAGGTTGGGGAAAACTGTAGCACCAAAATAAAGCTGTGGGAGAATGATGGGAGCGTCATCAGTAACTACTGTTGTTGTTGTAAATATAGTTTTTCTTGGATCTGAATTGCCCAAGCACAGAGGTCATCCCACATAAGGTCCATCCGTTAAAGGAGGACAGAGGGCCATAGGGGTAAGAAGAAATGGACCTCGCAAAACTGGATTATAAGGTGTAAGTGATCTCTTTAAAAAGAGATCAAAGGGGGAATTGTGGGATTATAATATTATCTTATACCATGTTATACCCCTGATTAAAGACTGTGATATTTTTATGTCGTTTTAGTTTGCATTGTTCTCCTGTCATGTTTTTAGTTGTTAGAATCTGATGAGCAGTATTTTATTTTTTGATTTGTTGCTTTTATGTTTTCTACCTGAGGGATTGCCACATTAACGTGGTTAGGGGGTTTGCGTGCTAGACCAGCAGAAGCTTAGTCTTCAGGACACCCAAGTTGGTCAGGTCATAAGGTGGAGGCCTGATAAAGTGCAATCCAATTAAATGACAAAAACAGTTCTCCAGAGTAGTTGACTAGTCACTATTACGTTGACTATCAAAGTCGTCAATGACTAATTTAATAGTCGACGCGTCATTTGAAGCTTTGTAAGATCTTGAAAGATGCAGGAATAAGTACTAGGATTTACGAGTGTAATAGCAGACTGAACGGAATACAGTTACTCATATTTTGTGCTTTAAATACGTAACACCGGTACATATATTCCATTACTCCCCAACACTGCCCCTAATCCAGAGCACCCCACCCAACCCCCACACCGTTCTTGCTTCCATTGCCACCAGGTGCCCCCTTTACATTTCTGTCTGTCCCCTCATATATGCCTGTCTACAACCGGCCCAGGTACTGTCAAGTTTGATGTGAATCTTTAGTAATGAATGGGGGAAGCTCTGTGACAATTTTATCAACAAATAAGGATTTCATCGTCTTCTGGATGCAATACCTTGGCCTCCAGTAACACTATGAGGAATCTTAGAGTCATTTTGACCAGGACTTGTCTTTCAATGGAAATATTAAGCAACTTTTTAAGCCTTTCTTCCATTTCTGCAATATATTTAAAATTAGAAATATCTTGTCTGGGAAGGATGCAATGGCTGTTTTTTTATCCATATGTGGATGCACCTGCTCACCTCCCAAATTGTACCCAATAGTGATGGGATTTCCGGCTCTTTTGGCTCTGAACCGGCTCTTCAGGTTGTTTTGTTGCTTTAATTAATTTATTACTAACAACACTATAAAATTATGCACAAAAGGAATTACTAATGTAAAAAAAGTGGTTTTATTTATATATGTTTATATATAAATATATGCGGTGGCCCCTAGAGACAAAACACGTACAAACTCCAAAACACATTTCTAGCATGAACTGAACTTCCAAAACAGAGCTACCTAGATCACTTAAATTACACAATTGAAAGCATGTGTGTATTGTTTGTGTATTTATACACAAGCACTCATATATATTCAAATAATTTAAAAAAATGTTCATTTACCTGTTACTACCACACACTAAATCTGGTCGTTGGTACTTGCTGGCTTGTGTAGCCACTAGGTAACAAAAGCTCAACACTGCGCCCTAGCATCCTGGAGCACTTCTGTTGTGTTTTGTACATGTTTTGGAGTTTTTACGTGCATATATGCTGCACATGATCCACTGAGGTATCACTATGAATGACAACACCATCCAGGTAAGGAACACCATATGTAGTGTGAGGACGCAGCTATCGCTCCATGAGGTGCTGGAAAATGGCCGGGCTTCAACCAAGGCAAACAGAAGTGTGACAAATTGGTACGAACCACACAGAGTAGAGATGGACGTTTTTGTCTGTGGACTCTGCACACAAGGGAATCTGCCAGTGGGCGTTGGTTAAATGTAGCATAATAAAAAACCAAGCAGTGCTTATACAGTCCAGGTCAACCCGGGACATGGGATAAGCATCAAACCATGAGACCTTGTTCACTTTGTGACAATCATCACAGAACCGTATAAAACCCTGCACTCACTTCTTAATTACCTTAAAGCACCTTAAAGACAACCGGCCCCTCTCAACAGCCGGACAGGCTGCGTTTCAAAGTGGTGCTCCGTGAGAGTCGTGCAGACAGGAAGGGGGGAGAACACATCTTCAAACCACTGCTGCAATGCAGGAACATCCACTTTATTGAAATGTGTGAGATGTTAATCACAAAGTATCTTAAACATCCCCTCTGAAAATTTAATGCCCACAGCACTTTTTTGAGAAAACTCAAACATTTTATGACCTTTTGGTCCTTGAAGATCATTTCTGAATTTTTAACGAGCTGCAGGAACCCTGTTCAGTGTGAGTGGAGAACAGCCAAGTCACCTCCTCTGATAAACCTCCACATGTACCACTGAAAACTGTTAAATTACTTTGAATCTGAAATCATGGCTCAAACTACTTGTTCTGAGACCATTTCTTCATTTTTCATACCAAACTGTTTAATAAGACAAACGTTACACGGAGTTCATCAAATATAACTAACACTTTAATATTATCAGGATTTCATCATACAAACTTCAAATCAACAAGAAAACAGCTGCAGAACATGTGGATCAAAATGAATTCATTAAAAACAACAACATGTGGACTTCAAGGATACAGAAAATACACTAAAGTGAAAGGAGGAGCCAAAAATAGAGGTTTAATAGAATTTGAAACAACTAAAAGTAATCACCTGTGATCTTTAAAATGGTCTTGATGTGTGCTGCTGCTTTTAACTTTTAACACTTCTTTAAAATGAATACATTAAAAAAAGAAAACTACTGTGTCCTAAGGAAACAAAGACTAAAATGTAACAGAGATAACATTTTAGAGAATTAAAATCCCTCAAAGGAAAAACATAAACTTGATATACATATCTATACATGCAGCTTCCTAAATGTAACATTCAGCATTATTCACTGCAGCTCCAGAAATCAGAGCTACCTCATCAGATCCAAGTGTGACATCAGCTGACACTCTTTACAGAAGATTCCATCTGAACTCTGTGGAGCCTGATCTCAAGGTTTTTAAGTCTGACCCTGAAACCAGAAGAGGATCTTTCTCTCTCTTCAGATTCATTGTGATCCAGTGATTTCAGTCCTGCATGATCAGGCTGATGTTTGCACAGAGCAGATAATGAAGTGAATGTTTTTGCACATTGGTAACAGTGAAACAGTTTATTTACAGTGTGGGATCATTTGTGTTCGGAGTATGAACTGAGATTCCTGAAGCTCTTGTCACACTGGTCACAGCTGAAGTTCACTTCCATGTGTGTACGTTCATGTTTGTTACGATGACCTGATTGTTAGAAGCTTTTGTCACAGTGTCTGCACTTGTATGGTGTCTCTCCTGTGTGGATTCGCTTATGCTTTTTCATTGAGCTCATGTCCAGTGGTGAAGGATGACCCACACTGGTCACAGATGTGCTTTTTGACCCCACTTTGGAAGAGTTCATGTATTTTTAATGTACTTGGTGTGTGGAAGCCTCTCCCACATTCTTTGCAGTCGTTCATTTTGTCTCCAGTGTGTCTACGTTGATGTGTTTTTTGGTCCCGTTGATGATTGGAAGTCTTTCTACAAAGATCACAGAGAAACTCTTTCCCACCACCACACTGACGACAGGGTTGAGAAATGGATCCATGTGCGTCGCTCTGCTTCTAAACAAAGGCATTGTAAGTCAGGGAATTTCTTCAACATTTTATCCTGAACGTTGCCGGAAATAAAGAGCATCTCTGCCAACGTCCAATTACATTTTACTGTTTACATTACAACACTCAGCTTACTGAGAGAAAATGAGTCTTCATCTTTCCAAACAGTTCATTCAGTATAACTCCATAAGTGTACTGATCATATTTGTTCCAAACAATCAGGTTAAAATTACAAGATAAAAAACTAAATACATCCTCACAGTAACTGCACTTGTAGAGTTACTTTCTGGTGTGGATCTGTCGGTGGTTTCTCAGGTGATGTGGAGATTTAAAAGTCTTCTCACACAGGTAACATTTATAAGGTCTCTCCTCAGTGTGGCTAAACATGTGTTGTTGTAACTGTGCATCTGTTGTAAACAGTTTCCCACACTGATCACAGCAGTAAACATCATTTCCAGTGTGAATCCGTAGGTGAATATTTCGGTACCGTTTGTCGCTGAACCTTTTTCCACAAAAGTCGCAGCTGTACGCCTTAATTCCAGAGTGGGTAACTAGATGCTTCTGTAAGTGTTCATTTTGAGCAAAAGCCTTTCCACACAACTCACATCTGTGTGCTTTAACTCCACTGTGGATCAGTTGATGTGTTTTTAAGGTTTGAGCCAGGGTAAATGACTTTCCACACAAGTCACAGCTGTAAGCTTTAAATCCACTGTGGATGAGTTGGTGTTTTTTTAAGTTTCCAGCCTTGGTAAAAGACTTTCCACACAAGTCACAGCTGTGTGCTTTAACTCCACTGTGGATGATTTGGTGAGTTTTTAAGTTTCCAGCCGTGGTAAAAGACTTTCCACACATCTCACAGCTGTAAGGTTTAAATCCACTGTGGATGAGTTGGTGTCTTTTTAAGTTTCCAGCCGTGGTAAAAGACTTTCCACACAAGTCACAGCTGTAAGCTTTAACTCCACTGTGGATGAGTTGGTGTTTTTTTAAGGATCCAGCCAGGGTAAAAGACTTCCCACAGAAGTCACAGCTGTAAGCTTTAACTCCACTGTGGATGAGTTGGTGTTTTTTTAAGGATCCAGCCAGGGTAAAAGACTTCCCACAGAAGTCACAGCTGTAAGCTTTAACTCCACTGTGGATGAGTTGGTGTTTTTTTAAGGATCCAGACTGGGTAAAAGACTTTCCACACATCTCACAGCTGTAAGGTTTAACTCCACTGTGGATGAGTTGGTGTTTTTTTAAGTGTCCAGCCTGGGTAAAAGACTTTCCACACATCTCACAGCTGTAGGGTTTAACTCCACTGTGAATGAGTTGGTGAGTTTTTAAGTTTCCAGCCTGGGTAAAAGACTTTCCACACAAGTCACAGCTGTAAGCTTTAACTCCACTGTGGATGAGTTGGTGTGTTTTTAAGTCTCCAGACTGGACAAAATCCTTCCCACACTCATCACAGCTGTAGGTTTTCTCTCCCTTTCTTCTGTGAGGTTTGTCGGCCTCCTGAGAGCGCTGACTTCTTGCTCCATGTTGGTCCTGCAGTGACAGAGATACAAACAGAGGCAGTGAGTGAAATGCAGTCGTGGAACAAACTGAAACTCCCTCCATTGGTGGAATCAAACATGTAAACAAAAACACATTGTAGGTGTGTTACCACCACCTTCTGGTGATAGTATCACATTACAATGATGTGCTACAATGGGAGTTTTAATTAAAATGACATTATTGAAGAAATATTGATCAGCTGAGAAAATCTTTTACTCATAAAAAAGTTGTGAGTTCAACTGATGATAATGTTGTTTCAATGTGTGCTGATAAAAAAAGATCTTTGTATTTTCTTGTAACTTCTGTGGTTTTTGGTTGTGCAGATTCTGTATATGTGGAGGAGCCTAGGATGCAAAAGATAAAGCTGCTGTTAACAGGTTTTTAAAAACCTACTAGCTGTGCAAACAATTTCAATAACAGTGTAACTGTGATGTTTTTCTCACCTTTTGTGTTGAAGTCATTGTTTCCACTGTAGTGGCTGAGCTGAGTCCAAATGGCTGAAATTGTTCCTCTGCTGCACCACCAGACTCTTCTCCTCCTGTTACTCAGCTGGGACATATATATATATATATATTTTAGGGGTGCAACGATACTCGTATCGATATTGAACCGTTCGATACAGTGCTTTCGGTTCGGTACGTATATGTATCGAACAATACAAAATTTTTAATTTATTTTATCAACTTTCCTTCTGACGATGCTGTCTGTGTTGAGCGCTCAGTAGATCTGCGCTCGACAGTGCAGCCTAGGCGGAGTAGTCGAACACAGATTCACTGAGCGCAGCGCAAGCTAGCAGACAGAAGTTAAGCTCTCTGTTGCAACATGGCAAATTGAACCTCCCCCACCCTCATTCAGATCTGAGGTTTGGAACTATTTTGGTCTTCATGTGACGTATGACCCTGAAGGTAAGCGCGTCATGGACTAAAGTAAAACAGTATGTTGGATGTGCCAGCAATGCTCAATTACATTGGTGGAAACTAGTGTGTTAGCGCAGTTAGCTCGTTAACGTGTTGGCCGTCCAGCCCCACGCACGGGGCTCGTTAACAGAGATTTGCCGTGTTGTGGCGTTAACGTCATTTCAGATTAACGCTGACAGCACTAGTGGGAACACAACGAATATGATTGCACATTTACTCCGACATCATCCTCGTGCAAAGACAAGTGGAAGCAGACAAAAACAAGCAGGCATGCTACAAACTTTACCCGAGTCATTTAGACAGCCGTTAGCACATGATTCTCCTTATGGGGACCTGATATGTTTAATATGCTGCTGAGAATATAGCCCAGAAGAAGCGTATAGTATAGCTTTTATTTTGGAAAGAGACATTTCTCTGTAATAAACTCTCTTTTCCAAAGATGAGTGATTCCTCAATCAGATACAGGGCTCGCAAAATCGCTAGCCCGACGTCCCGGGGCTAGCGATTTTTCCAGTCGGGCTGCCCTGCCCTGCCCGTCGGGCTATCGTAGGAAGGAAAAATCTATGTCAATGCTTTTGCATTCTTTCGGAAATGTAGCTGGGTAATTATGTCATTGGCATCGGTGAGCCACTGTCAATATGTGACATATTGAAATCGCGTTTGAATTTGCGCTTGTTTTTTGCTTTCACTTTGCAATCGCGCGAACTGTGTATAGAGAGCAGCAGCACTGATTGGTGAGTGATGATAATTTGCGCACCAATTCCTCTGACATCGTCTTATCAATCGTTAGCTTACTATGCAAACATGACAAGTGAAATCTCCCGCAGCTTAAACATGTGAGAGGTTGATCGCGCAGAGAATCGCTGAGCGTTATGTGAGTGCGTGTGTCAAAGCAGCAGGATATATATTTTAGTTCTGCTGAGCCAAATAAGACAGGTCAGGGTGAAGAAGTGACAGCCAAAGAAAAGCTTACCACAAAACGGAAAAGTTATGACAAATCAGACTATAAGGCAAAAAGAAAGAGCAGCTTTATGGTTTCATGGACAAAATAATTTCTGTGGCTGCAATATGACGAGCTAAATAACCAGGGCTGCACATAAGTGGTCCACAGGTGCGCATTCGCTGTCAAAATAAAAAACGTGCACAAGATAAGAAGTTGCAACGCGTGTTTGCGTACATAAGATTTTCAGGAGGAGGACAGACATTTGTTTAGAACTCTTAAAGATGTCGAAGAAGCTCCTTTAAGCAATTACTGTGATGTTCCTCCACCTCCAAAGAAATGTCAGAAGGAGTCCGAACCACAAAAGAAGCGCGTATTCTCAGAAAAGTGGTTGCAGGAGGTGAGCTGGCTTCAAACAAATGATGAACGCACAGAGAGGTGGTGCAGAATGTGCCGTGAAAATTTAAGAAATGACAAATTAATAAAGAGGCATGAACATTCTTTTTGTATTGAAAAAATATCGAACCGTGACACCAAAGTATCGAACCGAACCGTGAATTTTGTGTATCGTTGCACCCCTAATATATATATATATGTGTATATATGTGTGTGTGTATATATATATATATATATATATATATATATATATATATATATATATATATATATATATATATATATATATATATATATATATATATATATATATATATATATATAAAAGCTGTATGTAACGTTTCTCGCGGTAGTATCATGGTTGCTAGGCAACGTGAACAGCGCGACGAAGGCTAGACCGTCCCATTTCACAAGCCTCTCACTTCCGCACTTCTCGTACGCACCGTACGTAGTACTCGTAGTGCGCGTACTTCAAGCGTGCAGACCCTGAGTTGAGACAAAGCCATGAAGAAGACCCTAACAGCATTTGCGGTGAGGCTGGCTTGACTGTGACTTCGTAAGTGAAGGCTCACTTGACCGCAGTTAGCAACCGCCAGATTATAATGTTGCAAGCAATCACAAACTCTACAGTCTCTCTAACTCCAGTGTATACCAAGCAGTCTATTGTTCTCAACAGAACTAAACTCAACATAAACTGAACCCGCATTAAAGTTAGCTCGGTGCTTACCTTTAGATGAGCCCACAGAAACTCCGTGATGAAGCTGGAAGTCTTCTAAACACAGGAAACAGATCAGGGAGCAGAGACCCACGTGGTTCACGCTGATCTCAGCTACGATCCAGGAGACAAGGGTGTGCAGATCGATGCAGATATCGATCCAAACGTTGGTAGTGGTATATGTTCCTGTAAGTTTACTGCTTCAGTCCCGTTTTATGAAAAGCAGCTCTCTCTATGCTCGCCTCATCTACTGCACACACACACACCTTGCTCCGCCCCCTTCGCCGGGCTCTGCTGTGATTTGTTGCTGTGCGGTCACGTGACTCAGCTGCATAACGAAAACACGTGGGGTGTTATTTCAAAATTAGGGCCTAACTTCTCACTGTAATTTCCCTCTCATGAGTGAATTAGTGATTAGTGATGGGCAGATGAAGCTTCATGAAGCACTGAAGCTTTTCATCCAATTGGTTCACATCACAAAGCTTCTTGAAGCTTCATTTGCTCTAGTAGGGCATCTACTGGATGTAAAAATATTAGTTGGCATGAATTTGAAGAGTGTGGCCTTTTGCACACAGCCTGTAAATGTCAACAACAACAGGAGTGTGTAAAACATGTATATTGTAGTGATGGCAGTATACTGTGTATATTTATGCTGGCAGTATGGAAAATGATCATTTGGAAATGCTTAAAATGGAAATGATCATTTACTGTGAGGTGAGGTGTGGTTGGGGTGTGGACAGTAGTTGTGCTTTTGTAACGTTAAGGTATGGACAGCTACACACTGAGCCTCAGTCCTGCTTGTTCACATTTTATTCTGTAAAAACTACATTTTCACTGCTTTTATGACCTTTTTAGTGGGGAGAACATAGCTAGGATTGAATGATTTAACAAATCTTTTAAATCCTTTGTCCTCCACAATGCTAAATGGCTGGGAGTCCTCAATCACCATGGTAACCAGGTCTTCATCTGTTTGAGATTGTTCTCCTGAGGAAAGACAACAAAAACAAAGCACAAATATAAATATCATACATGTAACTTATTACAGTTGTATAATATTGTTATATCATTTAGTAACATTACTGCATGCTATATTATCATGGCATTTGATGGTTCACCTGGTCTTGCTCCACAATCGGTGTTCCCCTTATTCTCATGCAAAGCTCTGTAGTGCCTAAGCATGGATGGGGTGTTGTTGTTATATCCCAGCCACCTGGCACATAGCAAACACTTCACCTTGTACAAAAGTAAAGCCGCTTAACATAAATTGTATTGCACCATCAGTATTATGAAAATACATCTTCTGTAGAAATTTACATACCTTGTTGGGAGGAATAAAAACACAATGTTCCCACACAGGGGAGGACATCCTCCTCTTCTTAGCTGGCTCCATTCTCTCCTGACTTTCTCTCCTCACTCTCATAAACCTCCAAACTGTCTCCAAACTCTCACTAACCGCAACTCTCCATCAAACACCCACATCTTGAATGAAGTCTGAGGGGTTTATATCGCTGTCATAGCTCGCGGCAAAGTTCGAACCACTTCATGAAGCAGTCACGTGAAAACGCCCCCTCAATTACTCGACACAAGCTTTGAAGCCTCGATACAGAACGTCACATCACTATTAGTGATGGTAAATTTGATTCTTTTTACTGAATCGAGTTTTAATGAGTCACTCACCAAAGTGAATTGCGTTTTTTGAGTCATTATATTCACTGAGTCAGTTGACCAGAGAGTGCAAAAAATGTACATTGTCACTCAAACTTAATTTGTTTCTCTTTTCATGTAAATCCTACTGCTAAGATGAGTGATTCTAAAAGAAAACAACTATTTTATAGAGCAAAAAAGAGCAAAAACATTTCTAAAACTAAACAATTTCCTATCAAAATTGCTTAATAAACATTTATTTTGTTTATTTTTATTTTATTAGTATTTTCCTTAAATGTGTCAAATATATATTTTCTCATCTAAATGTCCACTGAGCTGTGAGCTAGGAGCTTTGAGATTGGCCAAGAATATGAGAGTTACAGGAATGTTGTTTGTTGCTCAAGATGACTTGATATCATTGATGAGGGATACATTTGATATATGTTTCACATATTATAGACCAATAAGTTATTTATAGCAGTTTAAATACAAGCAATCAGTTTTTGGCAATTACCAGGAATCAGTTTTTGGCACAACTCCGGTACTCCCACTGTGACCAGGTTAGCGACGTGAGCTCATCCATCTTTTTGGGCAAAGATCTTACGTTTCCAATGATTACAGAAGGAAGAGATGGTCGATAACATCTCCTTCTCGGGCGACGGCGCTCCTTCCCAGCACGACACTCCAGTCTTTTCTTCTTCAGCTCGCTGGGAATGTCGAGTCTGTCCTCCGGTATCCACAGAAACCTGCCAGTCTTCTGCTAATATAAAACATTTCCACACAACAAAAACAACAAAACTAGAGGTGCAGTGACATCATTTTCCAAAATCATTTGAAATCATATAATTGAAAATTCAAAGGCAAATTATAAACCAGGTAGCTTCTGAAAGGTTCTCTGCCATGTTTGATGCTGACATGACTTGCAGTGATGTAGACTCACTTGTTTCATCTTTTAATAATCAGCATAGTGTAACCTTTAGACGTAGTGGCACCTCTGAATAAAAGTACTGTCCTATGTTTGAAATTTGGTCCTTGGATAAATGAAAACATTTGTAATTTTAGGAGATACTGTCACAAGCTAGAATGTTTGTGGGAGACTTCCAAACTCGAGGTTCACCGGTTACATCTTAAACTGTGTAAAAATCCTAGGTTCATCTTTGAAATGATTCACCTCCATGGTCTTTTGGTTTGTTGTGTTAAACCAATGTTGGACCAATTTTAAATATTGTGCTACATGTTATGTACAGTCTGTAGTTGCAGAAGGAAGCATTCATGAGTGAAGATGAGTCAACCGTCTCATGAATCTTATAACAATCCATTAAGCACAAGCTGAAGTGGTGAACTGTAGGCAGAATCTGGACTCATCGCCAAAATTGTGTTGTTGTTAGCCAAGCAACTTTTGCTTACCCCAATTAGCAGATTTTTATCTCAAAACAAGACAATTTTGTCAGATGTAGGAATATTTGGCTTATTTCAAGTAGAGCTTGTTTGCAGTGTAACAGTTTAGCAGGTGGTCACCGTGGTGACCGTTTCTCTCTATATTCCCCTCCTGACTGATCTCTGGTTTGTTTGTTTTTGGTTTCCTTATCCCTTTTAGCTTGAAACAGTAAATGTCGACTATATATATTCTTCTCTTGAGAGATGAAACCAGCGAAATTAGTGTTCTCAAACATTTTCAGCATATTTAAGTGTGAGGTAGTTTGTCAGTGCACTTGGCACCAGGAAATGCTGAGCCTTAGTCAAAAGAAGATTTGTATTCATATATTCAGATTACCTTCCTGAACACTAGCAGAAGCCTGCTGACTTTTTTCTTTTTTCTGGTTTAAAATGGCTTTTATTTTCTATCAGAAGTATGAAAGATGTGAGAATGAGAAATATCAGGACTCACTCTGGTTCTGCAGCTTTCTGAGAGGAGGAAAAGTTGCTTCAGCTGTTTTGAGTGTGACGGTACGATGTAGATCAGGAAATACACAGTGGGATCACACTGCCCTGCCCACTACCATATTTCCTCTTTCTCTTCACTGTTAATCGGGCGACCGTGGCTCAGGGGGTTGGGAAGCGCATCCGTATCCGGAAGGTTGTCGGTTTGATCCCTGGGCTCTCTGTCCTGGTCGTTGTATCCTTGGGCAAGAAACTTTACCCTACCGCCTACTGGTGTTGGCCAGAGGGGCCGATGGCGCGATATGGCAGCCTCGCCTCTGTCAGTCTGCCGCAGGGCAGCTGTGGCTACAACCGTAGCTTGCCTCCACCAGTGTGTGAATGAATAGTGGCACTACAAGCTCCCTTGACACCACCTGCAGCTGTACCTCTGGGCCTGTGTGGTCTGACAGTCATTTGTAGCTTCTGTTCTCACCCTGGAGCAGCATTAAGAAAGGATTTCCTATAAGCCCTCAGCAGGTTTCAGCAGCTCTTTTTTCTCACAGTATGCGTTAGTTTTAACCAGACCTGTGTTGAGAAATCGCAGCTTCACTCATCAGTTCAGTGGAAAAAGCCAAAGGAAGTAGCTGGTGTGGTGCAACATATGCAACATAGAAACATACAAAAACCTGTGAGAAATAAAACTGTTTTTAAAGGACGAGCTGACACACAGAAAATCACAGGTGCTAGTCATCAACTCTGAGCTTCAGCAAAGCTCTGATTCTAGAGTCTAATACTTAAAATAAACCGTTGAATTGTTCAGCTGCTTTCTAGTGTAGAATGTAAACATGGACTTATTTAAACCAGTTTACTGTCCTCTTTTTGTCTCTTTCTCTTTCTAACTTGTGTCACAGTCCTTTGCTGTGAACTTACAGAGCTGACAGCCGCTGTTATGTGATTTCCTTCTGATGTTTTTGTTCTGTTTGTGAGCAACACGTTCTCACTCCCAAAGCGTAACATTTTACGCTAGGTGACAAATCGTCAACATATTACGTTTTCGGCTACCCACCACGTCCCTAAATGACGACCTCGGAAAAATGAGGAAATATGAGAACCGTATGGACTCAATCTACACATGTTTGCTCTTTTTCTTCAAATCACTTAGAAACACGCTATTTAACATCATTAAACTCTTGGTTAACCTCAGGAAAAAGGTTATGGTTAGGGCTAGGGATACGGTTAGGTTTAGGGCTGGAATACAGGGCTGGAACGTCTATTACTGCGGGAGCGTCATTGCACTGGATTTCGGCCATAACCCACCGCGTACCATAAGAACGCCGAAGGTCTCCTTAGCGTTCCTCAGGAACGCCGCGGGACATGACAAAACATCGGCATGTTACGCCTCGGGAGTGAGAACGGGCTGTTGTGAGACTAACAAATAAAAGGCATCTTCTTTTCTCCACTTGTCCAATGAGTGTCTCAGCTTCACATTTGAGCATTTGGCACCAGGACACCCTAACCCTTTGTCACTTACAACTTTGTGATAGTATCATTAGATCTGCATCTTGGATACAGGCAGAAGACAGCTGTGGTTCTGATGCAGCTGTGTGGAATATTTCAGTGCTAAAAGTCATCTTTTAAGTCAAGCATGGAATCAGTAAAAGTACAAAATATCTTAGGATGAGCAACCAGTAGGATTTAAAAGCGTTTCTGAAGTTTTGTTAGGTTAGCAGGATAAGCTGCTTCTATCATTGTACACTCTCAATGTAATGACATAACTGTAGATTAGGAAACACACAGTGAGCACACAGCCAGCCTGCACTTTGACTTGTTTCCTGTTTGTCTTCAGTGCTATACTTGGTCAACATATCAAACAACTCTTTGATTGGATGTAATTTAGATTAAGCTGTTGATCTTTAGCCCCAAAGAATCCCTGATGCAGGAAGTTGATTTTGGCTCTGATTAAAAAGTCCTAATCTCTGATCTTGTGAGTCTTACCCAGTAGATCATGTAGGGTTCAGCTGGAGCTGATGTGGGTGAGGGGACTCGCCCAGTACTATCTCAGTATGGTCCAGGTAACCTGCTAAGCCTGACATGTAGAAAACTGAATTAGCCTGCAGGTCGAATCCTATCAGTCCCACGTGATGACAGAAGTGCGCTCCTATTGATTCTGTTATTTCTGGGATGATTTTAGTAGCCTGGACAGCAGACTCCAAGGAAAAAAAATGTAATCAAATTTAAAGAATAACACTCAGACCTTTTTCTTTACAATTGGGAAAAAAGGTTAAAAGGCCAAAGTCCACAATTTAGAATTTAATTGCAGGAAATTTTAATTTTCCAAAGCAAAATCAAAATCAAATAATAAAAATTACAAAACAATAAGAAAATCACTTAAACCATACCTATCTAATTTTACTACTCTGAGTTATGCTGATCTTGTTCTTATCTTTAGTGAGGAGAGGCTGGAGGAGGGATGAACAGTGTCAGATCTGAAGATGCTCTTATTCTTATTGTTCTGTGTTGATGATAATCACCCAACAAGAAAGCAGCTGGGCATCCAGTGGAAGTATGCTGTAGATCAAAATCCTTCTGAATTAGCCATCAAACACCTTAAAACTCAGGAGATGATAAGCCAAAAATTCCAAAATCAATTCACAGGTTGACTGCTGTTAGCGTCTCTGCTGGAACTTTTAACTGTGAACCTCTTAGATCCACTATTCTGAATTGGTCATCTTGCGGAAGATAAAAGGAAAGACCCCATCTTCTCCTCACGTTTATACTGACCCACATTCATTCAGGTTGTTGACATTTAACCATCCAAAGTCCACCCAAAGCTTAACTCACTCTCTCTCTGACTTACATGATTTAACACAAAGTCTAAACTTTTAAATGCTAAAATCCCTTCATTACACTTTGTTTTTCTCAGCATAAAGAATTCACATCATATATAAACATTGAATCACACATGGATATAATTTCTGTTACAATAAATTTATGTGATTCTACTTCAATTAGATTTGGGGGGGGGGGGGGGGGTGTTTCACATGAACATTCATTTTAACATTAATCAATTTAATTACAGAGATAGATGCTTGGAACACCTGCATATTTCTGGAGCTAAAAAAAATCAAGTCTGGATTGATATTTTCTCTTGAATCAGCACTGTCAGTGACTGATTGTAACATCCTGAGGCAACAACGATTCTTTCATTAAACTTTATTAAAACACATCTGGCTCACTGCAGATTTCCTGTCGAGGTCATTACATTTTGATGATCTTGATTTCATGTTGGTTGAAGCTGTGCAGCTCAAGAAAACAGCTAAGAGTTTAACAGAAGGACGATTTAAAACAGAAAGCAGTGAAATATTAACCTGTATGTGTCACCACCACCATTGAACATCATCCTCATCTTTTAGTGCAGCTTCTTCAGTTATGCTGAACAAGCATTTACCCAGAAAACAACACGAACCCTGAGGACGCGTTCCCAGTGGTTACCACCTCATCAGCTGTTATTTGGTTCATTGTAGCTCAAGCTGTGCAAACACACACACACACACACACACACACACACACACACACACACAGATGCTGACATGGAGGGAATCTACCTGTAGTCACGTGTCTCGGTTACTCTTCTCTTAAATGTTCCTCTCCAACAGAAGCTGTAATGTCTCCAGTCAAAGTCTTGTCAGAGTGTGGAAACCTGCTCTGCTCACCCTCATTCGGTTTCTTTCAGTGTTTATTAAAACGCTCAGAGCATCATCTTACATAAATGTGTCCATTCCTCTGACCTGTGACTGCGGCTGCTGATCAGATATTGGAATGATGCTCATAAAATTATTGATTATTGCTCCATGCTGATATTTCTGCATTTAGTCAGCAGCAACATGAATACTGACTCATCAACATGAATATCAGCACACTGACCAACGTGTTGTTCTCTTTGCAGGCTTAAAGATAAAAGTCAAGAGGAAACTGAAATAAAAAAAGTCATTATTTCTCCATCAGTTATGATACATGAAGCTTCAGTGAAAGCTTGAGTAACAACTCTGATAGAGGTCACCTTCATCTCTCCAGACTCCGCCCTGTTCTCTCAGGAGTGATAGTTTTGTTTCTGCCACCTGCATGAGCCAGTATGGTCGTGTCCAAATTCATGGGCTGCATCCTCCTGAGGACCCGGCCTCCGCGGTCTACGTGGGCCGGGTCCTCAGAAGGTCGTGTAGGCCGGAAGTACACGGCTGGGGAAACTGGACGGTCTCCGCTGTCTCGGTGGAGTTTAATAAACTCGGCCGTCTGCTCCTTGCTATCTAAAATATAACAGGACACTGGCGTAAATTCTCGACTGTCTCTCACTTCTGTTTAATCAGTTTTCTGTTTGACGTTTATTCAGCTGTGTGAAAATCCCAGAGGAACCCACCTGTGGGATTAATAAAGTTTTATTTTATCTAATCTAATCTAATGACTTTAATCTCAGCCAAACCGATTGACTCACAAACAAATAAAACACTAAAAAAAGCCCAACAATAACATTTTTAGGTTGTCTAAGTGACTTATATATTACGTTTAACCTGAGTAGCGAAAGTCCGCGGTGATCTGAAAATGTGCCGGGAGTTGTGCCGTTCTCAGCGGCTTCAGTGACCCTCGAGCTCCCGGCGAGCTATCGAGCTGGTGGGTAACAGACGTCTCCGAAAACGTCGAAGCACTTTTGCAAATATGCGATATCTTGATAAACCGAGCAGATATTTGATGTTTACACAGCTACTTTCTCGCCTGAAAATATGTTAAAAGTTTATTTTGTGACCCAGAAAGATTAATAACAGTAATATTAAAACTTAGTAGCAGCCGCCATTGTTGGAAACTGGAGTTTGGCTGGGCCGCGCTATGAATTCTGGGATATGGTAGGCCACGAAGGACAGACCCGACCCATCCTTCAAATTCGGGGAAAAGAAGGACGCATTTGTCGGCTGCATTCGGAGGAGTCTACGAATTTGGACAGCCTTTGGCGCTTCGCTGTGACGTAATCGGTCTACAAATGCGGCCTCAGGAAGATGCAGCCCATGAATTTGGACACGACCTATGACTGCGGAACACTGCATAAAAGAAACAGGAAGGATTCAAAAAGAAAACCTTTATTTAGAGAGGATATCTTAATCCAGGTGCAAATACAAAGCATAAAAGCTCACCTTTAAAGACTCTGTATAGACCTGATTTAAACAAATCAGAACAGGAAACATGAAGAAAAGAACACAAGAAAATAATCAGCAATAAAAGACCTAAAAGTAAATCCCTAAACAACAAAATAAAATCAAAAACGGTTAAAGCAGCAAAAACGATTAGAACAATAAGCTTAAACTAAGAAAAGGAGTAAAATGAAATCAGTTAAGATCAACATCAGTCCACTAAACAGGCCCCACAAGAGTGTTTCAGTCATTTCTTTATCAAGCTGACAAAACTTAGTTTGAAATCAGAAGCTTTAAAAAGGAATTTTAATCATTTGTCAAAGAAACAACTCCACACCCTTCATCCATTTTCCTGCTTGGGCCGGACTGAGGTCAGTTTTGTCATCAGACGGTGAGTCTCAAGATCGTTCCCACAAGCCAGTTCTTATTGCCCCTGCTACAGAGGCAAAAGCTGAAATCTCCACACAGGCTGTTGATTCCCAGCCTCAGCTTTCTTTTGCATTGCTCTCTTGACCTGTTTATCTCTCCACCTGTGACCAAGGTTGTGATTGTACAGAAGGCTTCGATCAGGGAACACGTCCCCGCAGCGACTGCACGGGTACCCGGTGTGAGAGAGTTGATGCTCCTTCAGGCTGTTTTGCCAAACAAACGTTTCCCCTACGATTCACACCAGAACGGTCTCTCTCCAGTGTGCAGACGCCTGTGGTGGTTTAGAGTGGACCGCTGAGTGAAGGTTTTGTTGCACTTGTCGCACCAGTATGGCTTCTCTCCAGTGTGGCTACGGCGATGGGTCTTTAGGGCCCCCAGGTATGCAAAGGTTTTGTCACACAGGTCACAGCTATATGGTTTCTCTCCAGTGTGCAACCGTTGATGGCCCCTGAGGGAGCCGGACTCTGTAAACTGTTTGCCACATTCGTCACAAACATAGGGTTTCTCTCCAGTGTGAACACGGAGATGCTTTTTCAGGGTATCTGAAAGTGCAAAGACTGCGCCGCACTTCACGAATTTGCGTGTCATCCTTGCGCAGGGGCCATGCTAATCTTCTCTGTATCGTATCCGATTTAGTGTACGAACTTGCTGAAGCAAGCACTGTTGTTTTGCTTGTTTTGGCAAGCGCGTACGCTAAATTGGATACGATACAGAGAAGATTAGCATGGCCCCTGCGTAAGGTAACTTACAGCGTTCCAGCCTGATAATTCAGAGTAGATGCATCTGATTACATCTCCATATTGCCTTTAGCATGTGAAGTAGTGTTGCGTGAATCATGAACGAATCGTTCAATACTCGAGAATCACTTTACTGACTCCTGAATCATGATTCACAAGCCCAACTGACTCACTGACTCATCCCTGTTGCTGTTAGCAAACTAATTTTATTAGTAGAAATATATCTAGTTATAATTAAATTAACTAATTAGAATTGTGGAGAAAAACACAACATCCAGTATCTTAACAAAAATATTTCTGCTCTGAACTGGAAGAAAAGACCCTGAGTAGAAGCTCACATCAAGACAATAGCTCCTCAGTTCACAGTAGCATCGCTCTGCTAACAGCACATTTGAGCTACTCAACCCCTCCCTCCTGTGCTGAATCATAGCATAAACGAATCACTCACTCACGCAGCCCCTCCCTCCTGACGCACAGCTTCTTCTTCTTCTGAGTTGGTAACCAGTGTTAAGGCACATTACCGCCCCCTGGCTCACAGCTCAGTGTAGTGATGCGTGAATCATGAACGAATCGTTCAATACTCGAGAATCACTTTACTGACTCCTGAATCATGATTCACAAGCCCAACTGACTAACTGACTCATCCCTGTTGCTGTTAGCAGCAATGTATCTAGCTTATAATTAAAATTGTGGAGAAAAACACAACATCCAGTACCTTAACAAAAAAATTTCTGCTCTGAACTGGAAGAAAAACACTGAAAAGAAGGTCACACCAAGACAATAGCTCCTCAGTTC
>NC_142106.1:6227500-6237500 GCF_056152115.1 Neolamprologus brichardi
AGAGAATCAATGTTGTGGCTCCAGTCCAGTTTAGTCTGACTTACTGAGTCAGACTCAATATAAAAGATGATGTAAGCCGGCACGTTGAAGCTTGAGTGAAAGCTTGAGTGACCACTCTGATAGTGGTCACCTTCACCTCTCCAGACTCCGCCCTGTTCTCTCAGGAGTACCTGATAGTTCTGTTTCTGCCACCTGCATCTGACTGTGGAACACAGCATGAAAGAAACAGGAAGAAGTCAGGTAAGAAAACCTTTATTTATAGAGCACATCTTAATCCAGGTGCAAATACAATCAAAAAACCGCACATTTAAAGCCCCATGGTAAAGACATGAATTAAACGAATCAAAACAGCAAATATGAAGAAAAGAACACAAGGAAATAGTCAAAATTTAAAAGACCTAAAAATAAATCCCTAAAACTCAAAAAAAATCTTAAAAATGCTGAAGCAGCAAAAGAGAACGATAAGCTTAAACTAAGAAAAAGCGAAGTAATTAAATCAGTTACGATGAACTGTGAACTGTGTGGGGCCTGTCCACTAAACAGGCCCCACAAGAGTGTTTCAGTCATTTCTTTATCAAGATGACAACATTTAGGTTAAAACCAGAAGCAGAAAAAAGATATTTTAATCATTTGCCAAAGAAACAACTCCATATCCTTCATCCGTTTTCCTGCTTGGGCTGGACTGAGGTCCGTTTTGTCATCAGACAGTGAGTCTGAAGGTCGTTCCCACATTCCAGTTATTATTGGGGGTACGCACATGCTGCAGGAGCAAAAGCTGAAATCTCTATGCAGACCATTGATTCCCAGCCTCAGTTTTCATTTGCATTGCTCTCTTGACCTGTTTGTCTCTCCACCTGTGACCAAGGTTGTGATTGTACAGAAGACGTCCATCAGGGAACACGTCCCCGCAGCGATTCCACGGGTACCTGGTGTAAGTGAGTTGATGCTCCTTCAGGATGTTTTGCCCCAAAAAAAACATTTTCCCGCATGTTTCGCACCAGAACGATCTCTCTCCAGTATGCAGACGCCTGTGGTGGTTAACACTGGACCACTGAGTGAAGGGTTTGTTGCACTTGTTGCACCAGTATGGCTTCTCTCCAGTGTGTATACAGCGATGGCTTCTGCCAGTTGAGCAAAGGTTTTGTCACACAGGTTACATCTATATGGTTTCTCTCCAGTGTGCAGCCGAGGGAGCCGGACTCTGTAAACTGTTTGCCACATTCTCCACAAACATAGAGTTTCTCTCCAGTGTGAACACGGAGATGATTTGTCAGTGTATCTGAAAGTGCGAACGCAGCGAAGAAATTTACCTTACATAACACATTTTGAATGTGTTTTTATCACTTTCTGATGCTTTATTAATTAAACAATACATGTATTAATTGTTGTGTTATCTATAGATATAATATTTATATATATTTATTTATAGTATAGCAAATATATTTAATTATTATTGTTTAAATGACTAATATGTGACATGTATTAGTAGTGATGTGGTGCTGAGTGTTAAAATGCCTTTTTGTCTTTTGGTATATTACGAAATGGGAATAAACCACTAATATATTTCTATGCTGTGCTCGCATTTATTTTACCCTACTCAAATTCAATGATATGACACATTTTAAGATTTGAAATGGTTCTTTAAAGAACCATTTCAAAAATGTTCTTTAAAATGTTTTTTTAAAGAACCATTTGAAGGACCTTTTTAAAAATGGTTCATTGAAGAACCTTTAAAGGTGCCCCAAAGAACCATTTCTTGATGGTTCTTTGGGGCACCTTTAAAGGTTCTTCAATGAACCACTAAAAGAAATGGTTCTTCAAAGAACCATTGTTTGAAAGGTTCTTCGCGGCACCAAAAACGTTCTTCTATGGCATCAGTCTAAAGAACCACTTTTGGTTCCAGTTGGCACCTTTATTTTTCTGAGTGATAATGTTCTCAATCTTGGTAGAAGTACTGCTGCAATCAGGGTCTTTCATTATTTCTCCAAAACGTTTCTGGATCCCATCCCGCAGTGCATCAACAAGAGGTCTACACATTTTGCAAGAGGACTCCAGCTTCTCCAGCACCTGGTAAAATGTTGGCAGTTAGAAGCCCATGTGCACAGATGATTAGCCTTGGAGGATATTAAAGGCCATGGCAACAGGCTTCATCACAGCAGTGTACTCAACCACAAATCCCATTTCAGCAGGATTGAACCTAAAAAAGGTGTAAAAACAGAAATAAGTCATAGCCATTTCTACAAGAATGTAATAACTATGCATTGTCTGTAAAATTTGCAAATGATTGGAAAATAAGACAGTAAAATTATAAGTAATTGATAAGGAATATTTACATTTTTCAGTCTCATTCAAAGTCACTTAAAAAAGGGTGGATTCACACATTAATCACAATTTAATATTTAAAAACAAGTTCCGTCAAATTACATCTTTATCTTTAATGCTGTGCAAACATTGCTGATTCCTTTCTCTTCTTGCTCTTTATGAATGCGCACAAGTCTTTCCACAGCAAGGAACAGGGAGATCCAACGAGTCTGACTGGGTCGAATAAAAACATCAACTTGCACGTTCCTCATAAGCCATGATTGACCTGCTGGTTTTATTCCACAGAGCATGACATTTTGCAAAAGCAGAACGAGATAGTCCCTTGCATGTATTATTGGTAGCTTCTGCAGCAGTGGCATCAACTGTTGATATAGGATTGAATAGAGGATGTGCACACATTTGGTCCCTTTGGAGCTGGTACTCCAGACCTGTGTTGTCATCCAAAACGGCAAACACATCTTGATACTCCACCTCTAACGCACTGTCTTCTCCTGCATCATCAAGTATAGACCCACCGTCCTCCTGCCAATTGGTTGTTTCTTCCTCTTTCTCCTCACCATATAATCAAAAGGCCTTCAAGAAGTTTGAACCACTGTCTGTTTTCGTCCAGGTCACTTTTTCTCTGATGTGATACTCTGAATGGATTTCTTCTAATGTTGCAGCAAGAACATCAGATGTGTGTGAACCTTTAATAGGTTTAATAGGTTGTTTCGGTTATGCAGTAACATTGTAACATCAATACTAGTGATGGGGCCAGCAACACTGACGCACCGGCGCATGTACCGAACTCACAGACTGTCACGTGATTGATACAGCTGCTGTATCGCTCATTGCCAATGCGCCAAACTGTGTTTAAAAGGTACCGCATCCGTATCTGTCAAAAGAATGAGTCGCCACCAAAAAGCCCCACAAAAATTACTCTCACAAAGATAAATAAAAATACACATCTCTCCATAATAAAATGGAGCCTGAAAGAAAAAGGACAGTTTCTGCTGTGTGGGATCATTTTGATCTTTTAACTGCAAATAGTTTGTCTGTCTTTGTTTCAGTGTAATCTATCAGAATGGGGAAAACAGCAATGTGACTTGCAGTGTAAATTATTTAATTCATGCTCTGCATTTCTTACACAAACAAAAGCACCTCCTCAGTGTTCAGGCATGACAGAGCCAAACATGAAAATGAGGAGACAAACACACTGAGAATGACACAGGTCGGCTTATATTGACACTGAATAGCTTTATCATCATTTTTTTATTAATATGTGTTTTATGATTTTGGAGAGTGTTGGAGAGAAACATTCCAAGATCAGAGGATCCTTTAACGTACTGGAGGAATAGGAAGACATCTTATCAGAACCTTTTCCACCTGGCTTTACATTTTTTGTGTACCCCAGCTTCATCTGTGCCTGTGGATTTTCCAAAGCTGAGGAGTTGGTGTAAAAAAACAAACAAACATTTAAGTAATTAAAAAAATAATTTAAGGTCCAGCAGGTGTCAGTATGGAGCAACACAGCAACACTGTGTCCGACACGGATGATCTGATATCCTCCTGTGGGTGTTGTTCCCACATCATCATAATAAATGTAATAAAAGTGACCAATCACATTGTTGTGACGTCCCCCTTTTGTGCCTTTGAAAAATACCACCTTAAAAAATCGACTTCACTTGCGAGAAGAGAAACCCCTTCTGGAATTCCTTGCATTTCAGGATACTTTCCTTTAATAAACGGTAAGCATTATACATATTGTCCTTACAGAGGCGGTTTGTCTTCTCGCAAGTGAAGTAGATTTTTTTAAGGTATTTGTTTTTTTCGAGGTCGTGGATGACGTCAGCAGAAGGTCATTGGTCACTTGCAATGTTGAACCTGGAACAACATTATTTGGCCTCATCTACCCATCACTAATCAATACAAACCTATATACATCGACATGTACAACTTATGTGCCAACATTTACGCCAAAACCCTAATAATTTCAGAGCCTTTCAGTACAGAACTTACCCTCACAGTGCAAACGCGCCTTGTGAGGAACGGAAGCCTTGGAAGCCTCAGACGCCAGAGCGAGATCCGGTTTCTGGGTTTCCAAAATAAAATACAACAAAAATGATAAATTCACACTTAAAATAATAATTAAGACCAGGTAAGTACATTTTTTCCAGATGTATTTTTAACTCTGTTACACTAGGATGTAGTACTGCAAAGAAGAAGAGTAAAACAATGAAGAAAAAACCATTGTGTTTAGCTTTGATAAATTAAAATGTACCATTACACTCAGAGGATCAATATGAAATCAAAATATATGCAAATTTTGCATAAAGCACATGACTGATAGTTGTTCTGTCCTGAGCTTTTGTTTCCTATAGCACCCACTTGGTAATTGCAAATGTTCGAGGGAGGAATATCACCATAAATGTCACTTATGGTCAAATTCCTAAAATTTGACACTAAGTATAAAATTCTGGAAAAATTTAGAGATGGAGAGGAGTTCTAGATAAACATAATTTGGCAAACCCCGCGGGGGTGGAGGGTTTGAATCTATAATATTTTGAAATAAAACCCAATAAAATGTTGACCATGTTGATTATGTTTATTCTAGTGTGCAGAGATTTGCTAATCTGACCAGGGAATGTAATAAACAGGAATGTCAGAACAGTAAGCGTTAAAGTCAACTTTGACAGTCCAGACTAGGATGGCGTTGGACAAAAGGGTTGGTGTGACCAAGGTGTGGTTCGGCTTGTTGTATGTGCATTTCAAAGTGATACAGCTCCGGATGGGCCAGTTACCAGGGCATGGAAGGATGACAGACTTTATTAAATGAGGAGAAGGAATTTTCTGGGATTGAAGATCCTCTAGGTGAGTGGTTGACTAAAGCATGCATTAAAATAAACGCTTGATAATTGGCCATATTTACAGCTCTATTGACTTGTTGTGGACGCGGCCTATCTCATGTTTAAGGACTCTAAGTAAAAGATTGGAAAACAGTGACACTAAGAGAAGAATATGCAGTGTCACACTATCAGATGCCAGTGAAGGTTGGGCTCAGTGATGAATCAGGTGAGCTGGATTCATGGCTGAATCAAGACACAAATTCTCCTGCGGTGGTCAGTGAGGGAAAAACAGAGTTGCAAATGTGAACTTCATATTAACACACAGGTTTTGTTTCTAGGCAGTTTTGCGGATGCAGGCTCTGGGCGGAGCCAGGAGTTCAACAGATCTAACATGATAATTAAACTGATTTCATTCCCTAAGACAGGGCAGCAGGGCCAGAGCAACAATACTGGAGAGGAGAATTTCTGATGTTTTCTGAGATACGATGTCACTAACCTTTTCCTTTAATTTCTAGCTCCGGTGAATTGACACATGGGATTGTGTCAAAAAGGGGGAAGTCGAGTTTTAACATGAAACAATGGTTTCAATCACTTTATTTGTGTGTTTAATAATTTAGGTATGGTAAAACTTAAGATTATGACCCAGAGGTTCCCAGACTTTTTTAGAGAACCAGTGAGAAGCATAAATCATCATTTTCATGTTTAAGCATTAATGATTGAAATAAACTGAATAGCGTTTAGAAGATAAAATGCCAGTGTTCATGAGAAGTTGAGTATCACACTGGAGAGGAAACCGTGTGACGGCAGGCTGAATGAAACATATGTTTTTGTGAAAAGGAGGGAAAATGTTAGAATTGAAAATGGTTAATTTGATTTTGATTTCTTTTACTTAAATAAGCGGTTATAATCATTTTAATACACACATTGCAAATAAGAGTTGACACTCAGTCTTCTGAAGGTCATAAGCAGAGGGGTAAATGCAAACATGCTTACACATGTAGATATGATTAGAATAAGTCTCTGGGTCAGAGAGTCCTGAACATGATATTCTAAACCAAATTTGCATCACTAGAAGAACAATGGATAACAACATTAGATTATTAAGGCTAGGGAGAGAGGTGTTTTGGTTTTCTGCCTTACAGAGAAAAGAACAGACACCAGACGAGGTCACAGAGATATGAGGATCCTTCGCAGCAGAGACAGACACAGAGACTGCCAAGACAGCAACTGGGGTCAAGTGTCATGCCGTTTGGGCTCCGGCTAGTCACCTCAACAGGATGGAATCCATAACCACACTAATAACCACAAAGGGGTTGGCGGAAATCCAGGAACACCAGACCAAGAAGGTTCGAAGAGGAGCAGAGAATCACCCGACTGGAAGAAACTCGTAGCTGCAGCAAAAAAATAAAGGTTAAAAGCTCCTCGGACAGAGGTTCTAGTCTGAGTACGTGGGAAAGGTACAAGGTAGCACCAAGATGAGGTTGGGGAAAACTGTAGCACCAAAATAAAGCTGTGGGAGAATGATGGGAGCGTCATCAGTAACTACTGTTGTTGTTGTAAATATAGTTTTTCTTGGATCTGAATTGCCCAAGCACAGAGGTCATCCCACATAAGGTCCATCCGTTAAAGGAGGACAGAGGGCCATAGGGGTAAGAAGAAATGGACCTCGCAAAACTGGATTATAAGGTGTAAGTGATCTCTTTAAAAAGAGATCAAAGGGGGAATTGTGGGATTATAATATTATCTTATACCATGTTATACCCCTGATTAAAGACTTTGATATTTTTATGTCGTTTTAGTTTGCATTGTTCTCCTGTCATGTTTTTAGTTGTTAGAATCTGATGAGCAGTATTTTATTTTTTGATTTGTTGCTTTTATGTTTTCTACCTGAGGGATTGCCACATTAACGTGGTTAGGGGGTTTGCGTGCTAGACCAGCAGAAGCTTAGTCTTCAGGACACCCAAGTTGGTCAGGTCATAAGGTGGAGGCCTGATAAAGTGCAATCCAATTAAATGACAAAAACAGTTCTCCAGAGTAGTTGACTAGTCACTATTACGTTGACTATCAAAGTCGTCAATGACTAATTTAATAGTCGACGCGTCATTTGAAGCTTTGTAAGATCTTGAAAGATGCAGGAATAAGTACTAGGATTTACGAGTGTAATAGCAGACTGAACGGAATACAGTTACTCATATTTTGTGCTTTAAATACGTAACGCCGGTACATATATTCCATTACTCCCCAACACTGCCCCTAATCCAGAGCACCCCACCCAACCCCCACACCGTTCTTGCTTCCATTGCCACCAGGTGCCCCCTTTACATTTCTGTCTGTCCCCTCATATATGCCTGTCTACAACCGGCCCAGGTACTGTCACTGGGTTCATACTAAAGGAGTGTTCACAAGAAATCATCAGTATCAAACTGTGACAACAAAAAATGTTCATTAAAGCAACCAAGAATAGGATAAGTTTGATGTGAATCTTTAGTAATGAATGGGGGAAGCTCTGTGACAATTTTATCAACAAATAAGGATTTCATCGTCTTCTGGATGCAATACCTTGGCCTCCAGTAACACTATGAGGAATCTTAGAGTCATTTTGACCAGGACTTGTCTTTCAATGGAAATATTAAGCAACTTTTTAAGCCTTTCTTCCATTTCTGCAATATATTTAAAATTAGAAATATCTTGTCTGGGAAGGATGCAATGGCTGTTTTTTTATCCATATGTGGATGCACCTGCTCACCTCCCAAATTGTACCCAATAGTGATGGGATTTCCGGCTCTTTTTAGAGAACCGGCTCTTTTGGCTCTGAACCGGCTCTTCAGGTTGTTTTGTTGCTTTAATTAATTTATTACTAACAACACTATAAAATTATGCACAAAAGGAATTACTAATGTAAAAAAAGTGGTTTTATTTATATATGTTTATATATAAATATATGCGGTGGCCCCTAGAGACAAAACACGTACAAACTCCAAAACACATTTCTAGCATGAACTGAACTTCCAAAACAGAGCTACCTAGATCACTTAAATTACACAATTGAAAGCATGTGTGTATTGTTTGTGTATTTATACACAAGCACTCATATATATTCAAATAATTTAAAAAAATGTTCATTTACCTGTTACTACCACACACTAAATCTGGTCGTTGGTACTTGCTGGCTTGTGTAGCCACTAGGTAACAAAAGCTCAACACTGCGCCCTAGCATCCTGGAGCACTTCTGTTGTGTTTTGTACATGTTTTGGAGTTTTTACGTGCATATATGCTGCACATGATCCACTGAGGTATCACTATGAATGACAACACCATCCAGGTAAGGAACACCATATGTAGTGTGAGGACGCAGCTATCGCTCCATGAGGTGCTGGAAAATGGCCGGGCTTCAACCAAGGCAAACAGAAGTGTGACAAATTGGTACGAACCACACAGAGTAGAGATGGACGTTTTTGTCTGTGGACTCTGCACACAAGGGAATCTGCCAGTGGGCGTTGGTTAAATGTAGCATAATAAAAAACCAAGCAGTGCTTATACAGTCCAGGTCAACCCGGGACATGGGATAAGCATCAAACCATGAGACCTTGTTCACTTTGTGACAATCATCACAGAACCATATAAAACCCTGCACTCACTTCTTAATTACCTTAAAGCACCTTAAAGACAACCGGCCCCTCTCAACAGCCGGACAGGCTGCGTTTCAAAGTGGTGCTCCGTGAGAGTCGTGCAGACAGGAAGGGGGGAGAACACATCTTCAAACCACTGCTGCAATGCAGGAACATCCACTTTATTGAAATGTGTGAGATGTTAATCACAAAGTATCTTAAACATCCCCTCTGAAAATTTAATGCCCACAGCACTTTTTTGAGAAAACTCAAACATTTTATGACCTTTTGGTCCTTGAAGATCATTTCTGAATTTTTAACGAGCTGCAGGAACCCTGTTCAGTGTGAGTGGAGAACAGCCAAGTCACCTCCTCTGATAAACCTCCACATGTACCACTGAAAACTGTTAAATTACTTTGAATCTGAAATCATGGCTCAAACTACTTGTTCTGAGACCATTTCTTCATTTTTCATACCAAACTGTTTAATAAGACAAACGTTACACGGAGTTCATCAAATATAACTAACACTTTAATATTATCAGGATTTCATCATACAAACTTCAAATCAACAAGAAAACAGCTGCAGAACATGTGGATCAAAATGAATTCATTAAAAACAACAACATGTGGACTTCAAGGATACAGAAAATACACTAAAGTGAAAGGAGGAGCCAAAAATAGAGGTTTAATAGAATTTGAAACAACTAAAAGTAATCACCTGTGATCTTTAAAATGGTCTTGATGTGTGCTGCTGCTTTTAACTTTTAACACTTCTTTAAAATGAATACATTAAAAAAAGAAAACTACTGTGTCCTAAGGAAACAAAGACTAAAATGTAACAGAGATAACATTTTAGAGAATTAAAATCCCTCAAAGGAAAAACATAAACTTGATATACATATCTATACATGCAGCTTCCTAAATGTAACATTCAGGATTATTCACTGCAGCTCCAGAAATCAGAGCTACCTCATCAGATCCAAGTGTGACATCAGCTGACACTCTTTACAGAAGATTCCATCTGAACTCTGTGGAGCCTGATCTCAAGGTTTTTAAGTCTGACCCTGAAACCAGAAGAGGATCTTTCTCTCTCTTCAGATTCATTGTGATCCAGTGATTTCAGTCCTGCATGATCAGGCTGATGTTTGCACAGAGCAGATAATGAAGTGAATGTTTTTGCATATTGGTAACAGTGAAACAGTTTTTTTACAGTGTGGGATCGTTTGTGTTCGGAGTATGAACT
>NC_142106.1:7792500-7935000 GCF_056152115.1 Neolamprologus brichardi
GATAAGATCAAAGACATTTACGTTGCAAACTTTGTGTTTTCTTCAGTGTTCATGGTTTCTGAAGAGAACGAGAGAGAGAGAGAGAGAGAGAGAAACAAACTTGAAAACATCAATATAATGTTTGTTGGAGCCCTGTAGTTACACAGGGTCATCTTTTGTGTGTAGACAGATGGCTGATTTCACAGAGAGGTCCAGTGCTGAAACTTGTAATTTTTCGAAGCAAATTAAATCATTTAAACAACAGAAGTTTCTCCTGTATTGCAGGTGTGCTACATAACAGAGTCATGATAAGTAAGTTCATTGACATTAGAATTTAGATTAAAATATTTGCATCCTCATGTACTAAAGTGATTTTATTATTATATTAATATTGTATAAAAATGGTTAAAATTATTCTTCAGAGTTAAATATGCTCTTTGGACTTGGACTGTAGGACCATCACTCACTCACCTGGGGAAACCCTCAGGTTGATGATGCTGAGGAGTTTCCATGAGTCTGTTCCATTCACAAAGACATGACACTTGTATCTTGCAGCATCATTAATCGTCACATCCTTCAGAATCAAAGACACGTCTCCATCCTTCATCTGTCTGTCCTGCAGATCCACCCGGTTCTTAAAAGATGGATGCTGGTCGTCTGTAACCAAGTGACCATCCTGGTACAAAAGAACATCCTTATCTCTCAGGTCAGCTCTGCTCCAATGTACAGCTGTGATGTTGTTGTTTGGAGCTCGACATGTCAGAGTGACGTCCTGTCCAGACTCAGCTCTGATGAGTTTTGGGTCTGAAGAGGAAACAACACAGAGCAGAGAGGTTAAAGGTCAAAGTACAATTATGATCAGAATGATTGACTTTAAACATTTTGTTTTTTTCCTTTGACGTTTGAGTTTTTAGTCATGTTGGATTTAATGAACCTCTGAACATCCAGCAGGTCACCAGTGACCCACTGAGGGGGAATTTTAGCCTCATGCTAAACATGCAAAGTGTCAGAAACTACAAGATGTTAGCTTCCACAGAACAACAACATGTGCTGATAATAAGTGAACATGATGTGTGAGAGAAAGCAGCCTCTCATTATAAGACACTGTGAGTCTCTTAGTGGCAGATTTAGATACATTTTCTTCAAGAACACGTGTGATTCAAATGTAGTAAGTATACACATGTTTTGTATAAATATGTCACAATCAGCGGGGCTGACTGTGTGTAGAGTGAAAGGTGGACCGAAATGCAGACGAAACAAAACATGAAACGTGACTTGAATAACCAAACACGAGCCGTTTATTGTGGCTGGCAAATTAACTGCAAACAAAAGGCAAGGCTAACAATATACTAAACTGGGTGAGCTAAATTAAATTAAAAACCTACAACAGGAACATGGACCTGACATAAGAAAACTTGACATGAACTCTTGGCCTAGAAACAAAGTAGCCAATCTGACAATGACACACTGAAAACAGAGGACTTAAATACACAGGAGGTGATTAGGGGAAGTGGGATCACATGCGGGAACAGCTGACTGACATGAGGCTAATGACAGGACAGGGGAAGTTAAACTGAATACGATGAACAAAGAACACACAACTCCTTCAAAATAAAACAGGAAACATGAGACACAGACATGACAATACAAACTTGATAACATAAGACATTCAGCATGAAACACAAAGGGTGAGGGAATACAGGGGCAGAAAACACAAGGAGTCTAATAACCAAATGAACTTCACTAATCTAACGAACTTAAACATAAACAACATCCAAATAAACTAAAACTTAAAACGCTGGGTCAACAGAAACAGGAACCTGACAAAATACAGTCTATAATTTATTTATTTTTTCTGTACCCCACATAATTAAACATTCAAGTTGAAACTTGAATGTTGCATCCATGGAACATCCAAGAAATGTGAAACTGCTATCAAATAAGGGGTGCTATGTTAATATGTAACTTGACCTGTTAAGGTGTTTTTTGATGGAAATAGCTTTTGATTTCAGCAAAAATTGATCTATTAATACTGCAAATTAAACAAATGACCATTTTCAATTCTCTACAACCTATAAAATGTTTTTTAAAACTCTGTGCTTATTAATTTGGTTTTTTATTTTTGAAAAACACTGTTTTCATTGTGCGGTTTGTTCAGTAACATTTAAATTATACTCGAATGGTTGACTCAAAAATTATGCTGACTGAATCGACTTTTTAGGAAAATCACAGAAAAATATAATTTGCATAATAATTTAGAACACAGTGTAGATTTTTGCTTTGTATGTCTAACCAGACCTTAACAAAAAAAATATTTGTAACTTGTGTAAATAATTGTTTGTTATTTTTACAAACACGCAAATTCTAGTCTACAGATGCACAAGCATAACATTTTCAGATATTTTGGTTTAAAAGGTTACAAAACTCAGTTCACAACTTTACAAGTACAAAACATTCATGAGCACAGTTTGAGCCCATCCACACATTACACTTCTTTGTCACAGCTGGATTACAGATGTTAAATCCACACAGACTCTATCTAACCTTGTGTCACTTTCACACACATTATTATTAATATATAACCTTCACTTTCTCACATAAACTCACCTGCAGAGACAAACACAAAGACGCTGAAAAACAGGGAATTGTGGCAGAGTGACAGAGTTCCAGCAGACATTTCTGTTTCTGTTTTAAAATCAGAATCTGAGATTCAGAAGAGACTATATGAGATGAGCTTTGAGGTTCAGATAAAGCTGAAAGTCCCTGAGTGAGAGAAGAGAGAGGTCTGTAACGCCACACTTATGAGTTAGAGAGAGAGAGAGAGATGGTGGGCTGGACCGGAGTCCTCCAATGGAAACACAGAAATGGTTCTGCATTAGGTTAACATTAGGACTAACGTATATTAAATTATATATTAAATTATATTAAATTAATGAGGAACAATCTGGATTTATGGCAGAAACATATTTAATAACAGTCATTTGCTTGGATATGACTGATTATAATACACTGGATAAAAGCTTTATTGTCATTCATTTATTGTTCACCAATTTGGATTTGGAAATTATTTTATATTATTTTTAAGTCATCAGTATATATACTATATATAAAGCTGAGAAGATAATTGAAGCTGGTGCATGGAGATTAGACAAAGCTTTTCTTCAAGCTTGTTTTTTTTTCCTGTGTGTCACAAATTATGGCAATGAATATTAATAAAAAAGAGTATTTAAAGGGCATCACTGCTTTAGGTAAATCATTTAAATTATCACAACTGACACGTGTGTTTGTGTAATCCATCTTAGATGATTGCAATGGCTTTTTTTGTTTTCTTTTTTAAACGGGCTTAGAAAAAATCTCAGTTTCACACCTCTGAATGGAAAGCAACCATCCTCTGCCCCTCACACTGGTACAGTAACCCCACCACTTTTTTCCCCAGCATCTTCTAGAATGACATCCTACCTTGGTCAAACTGAACCTCCTCTGCTGCCACCTGTTGGATCTTTACATAGTTTACATATAGTACCTCACACAGGAAACCTTTCTTACACACACACTTTTTTTAGAGTGAAGAAAATAAAATAAAAACTGCTTTTGGAGGAGGAGAACGTATTTGAATATTTTTGTGAATTTTTTCCAAAAGATCAACAATGTCTGATAACTCATCTCAGCCTCCAATAATACATCATCATAGATATTTGATTCCAGTTTTGTGATCATCTGGATTGATTCTTTGGTCATAAGGCGAGCAGGACTCACTAAAGTGATGCTGTTCAGCAGAGAGGAAGTGTTTGTTTCTGTTTACCGGAACAACTGCATTAACCACTAAGATGTGGTGAGACAGATATGTACACTCCAAAGTTCCTTTGGTTTACTTAAGTCTATTTTGTCTATGTCTGTGAAGGTTCTCAGTCATCCAGGTCATCGTAGTCTAAGGAGCTTGGAAAGAAAAGCGTCTGGACTTCTTTAAGTTGCTTGATGACGTTTCACCTCTCATCCGAGAAGCTTCTTCAGTTCTAAGGTCAAATGGTGGAGAGTCCCAGATTTAAACCCAGTGGGAGTTATCCCCACAGAGGGACAATGAACCCCCTATTGAACCTCTACCTAATCACATGAGCCAAGGTGAGAAAACGGGTGTAGCTCACAATCAGCCAGGGTTTTGGGTGAGCTCATTGTGAAACCTGGCCCCACCCTATTATGTGATGTCCTGAGGTCAGATGGCCCAGGATGTGAGTGGGCGTTAAGGCGTCTGGGGAGGGAACTCAAAACTGGATTATAGATGGCAGAGAGTTGGTGTCGTAAACCACCGCCTCTGTTCAAAGATGGTCGCTCACAGTAGACATAGATGCTTCTTTCACTCCTCTTTCAAACCATCTGTCCTCTCTGTCCAAAATGTGAGGTGGCTCTTCTATGTTGTGCAATGCGTTTGTGAAGTTGCTGCCATTTCAGAAACGTTGTTTGTTCACAGTTAGAATAAAAAAAGTTCACAGCTTAGAATAAAATCTATAATTCCTGCTTCATGACTTAGTGAACTATGGTCATACATGGTTGAACACCCATTAAGTTATCAGCAGGCATTCATATATGTAGTTAACTCAAGAGGAAAATACACAGTAATACACAGAGTGGGTTGAACTAACTAGAATGAAAAGTTTGCTATTATTGAACTCAGAGATCAGAAGCTATTTTTCCAAATCTTCCTTCTGGAACTGTTTTTTCAGTACACCTCAGTTATACTCTGTCTGTATCATTTTATGTTGCATTAGAACAAAAGACGCAAAGCAAAACTGGCTGCCCAAGCCAACCTGTGACCATGAGCTGTGGGACTTTTTTACCCAAAATAGTTTTGCTTCTCCAAGTTAGAGAACTGGATGATGACTTTGACCTTTGACCTATGATGACTTTGACCTCAGAGAGGCTTTAAGCTTCATTGAAAGTTTAACAGGACTGAGCTTTGTGCTCATTCAGGAAATGTGATTCAAAAGGAAGTCCAGTCTGAGCTCATGAATTTGTAGTTTATCAGACACTACAACACTCAAGTCTGTGTTTTAATCTTATATTACTGAGTGAGACAATATAAATGTTTCCAAGGACAACAACGGGATACTTGTTGTAAGTTACTGAAGACATAAAACATCTGCATGCCAATAAATTAAGTAACTGATTTCCATTAAGTAGTTCTGCATCATCAGAGTCTAATTCAGTGATAAAAAGACATAAAATCTGTAACATGTGGATGTCCTCTGGTCTGAAGTGCTGGGGGGACCAGTGCGAGACCAGCAGCTGGATGTCAGTGGTTGGACTGGTGGACTACTTCAGTGAAGAGTAGACGACGTCTGGCTCTGGTTTAAAGTCTGAACACAAACACACACAGTTCAAACAACAGGAAACATGATTACAAGCTTTGTAGGTTAACCAATCTCCACCTCTCTGCATCACACACAGTTCCAGTTCAGACTTTACTGGAAACCAGTTTAGATACAAATCAGAACGTCCACAGTGCTCACACTTTAACTGCTTCTTCAAACCTGGAGCCCACAGATCTGTGCTGATCTTTAACTTTGATCACATGATTTCTTCTAGTGTAGGTTTAGTGTTTCTTTCTCTCAGCTTCAGTTCTTATTTTGTGTTTGTCATTAGTTCCCTCTGTGTTCCGTCTGTAGTTTCTCTGCTTCACCTCTCAGTGTTTCATGTCTTACTTCATTTATGCTGCTGTTTCTGATGGTTGTTTGTGTCGATCTTCATTCCTGTTTTACTTTGTCAGTGAGGTTCAGTCTTTGACTGAAAGAGCTGCTCAGCACCCTCACAGACTCATACAGAGGGAGATGTGGGTTGTTCATGATGGACTACTGAGTGCATACATGTGTTCTCACTATAGCAAGAGTAAGTATAGATACATCTAGCACAATATATACCTGGATGGTCTACTGATAACCAGCGGTAATGACAGATGTATGTTCTATAGTTATTCAGCTGTAGTTAACTGGACTGTCAGACATCTTGCTAATATATTTCAATTTATCTCAAAGTCCTAGTGAAACATTTATGGACAGTATCCTACTGAAGACTAGTAACATTTTGCTCTCTGGGTACAAAAACAGTGCTCTGTTTTTTTCTCTCATGCTCAGAGGTTTTACTTTGTAGGTGAACTGTTGTGTGCAGTTTTAGAGAAACAAATAAAAAAAATCTACTGTTTCTTGCAGGTTCAATCAAAAATAGACCCTGCACTATTGTCGGTGTTATTCTATTGCACGTCAACTTCAGCCGCCTGCCTGATGTACCAGCAGGGTTATAAGGAGCGTCACAATTATATGTTGCACCATTTCCTGTATTCGAAGCAACACTATGCTGTTGAAGTTCATGCACTATAACTTGTGTTTTCACTGTACAAGTTTATTTTTGTTGAATCAGATTGTGAAGATTTGTGTTCTGTGTTCATTTCCAGCTCTTTATTTTTATTCTTGGACTTGACTAGAGTACCTCTGCATGATTCACAGTTCAGGGTAATATTTCATTAGCTTACACTGAGCTTTGTTTGAGCCCCTTAGTTCATCCTGTCTAAGACAATCTGTATTAGCTCCTCTCCCTTTAAGGCAACTTTCTACTGATTGGCTTCCAATTACTAATAAAAGGTTGAAATAACAGGTGGCTGGAGCATATGTAACTGAGACCATATTAGGTATCTATGATATCATACAAACCCAAGAGTAGAAAAATCGTTATATGTTTAGAGCAATCTGCAGCCTGCACTTTTGGTTCTCATGGATTACTTTAAACTTTTCTTAGCTTAGCTTAGCATAATGACGGTAAACAGGGTGAACAGTCCAGCTGTACCTGAGCTTTCTTGTCCTGATGGTTGTTTGTCCATTACTGACATCGTCAGAGCCCACTGCTGGGTAGACCACAGTTGTATCAGTCTCTGCAATATAAAGCATATAAAATTACTAAAACTACAGCAACACCATTGATATATTATTACTCAACAGCTGCAAAGTAATTGACAAGATTAGGTGATTAAGCGATTTTTATAATCTGCAGCATTTTTCAGCTTTCCTATGTTAACACCTCTGCTGTGAAACTCATAATGACGAGAAATAGCTGACGGCTCATTCTGTGAAAAACAAGTGTGGATGACCACAAGGCTGCTATAGTCTAATAATACAAACGCACACACTATACCACAAAGCACAAAGCAAAAGGGTTCTCATGACTTCAACACTATCATTAGATCTTGTGGTGAGACGTCTAAACCTTAACCTGGTTCACACTAACTGGGGTCATCAACATGACGTAGATGCTGTGGTTTTACATGCAAGTTTAAAAATGGTTCAAATGTCTGAGAGGCTGAAAACACAGCTAAAGGTCTATGGACTGTTCAATCTGTAACTTAATTGGCTTCACACTAAACAAAAAAAAATTATCTTCTAAAGAACTTTTACAGGCACAACTTTCTGAGAAGATGGAATGATCTGCCTGCAGTCCTGACCTCAACCTCACTGAACACTTGTGGAATGTATTAACAGACCTCTCTGCATTGAATCATATCTGTTATTAACCTCTGTCTCTCTTCCACAGCATGTCTTTATCCTGTCTTCCTTCTCTCACCCCAACCGGTCGCAGCAGATGGCCCCGCCCCTCCCTGAGCCTGGTTCTGCCGGAGGTTTCTTCCTGTTAAAAGGGAGTTTTTCCTTCCCACTGTCGCCAAAGTGCTTGCTCATAGGGGGTCATATGATTGTTGGGTTTTTCTCTGTATCTATGAAGCGCCTTGAGGTGACTTTTGTTGTGATTTGGCGCTATATAAATAAAATTGAATTGAATTGAATCAGCTTGTGAGTACTAGTCATGCCATCATGAACAACACAACCACATACAATCTACATACCTGACTGTGCTGCTCAACTCACAAATTTTCCTTACAAATCTTGTGCCATTTAAGAGAAGAAACAGACTTTCCAGCAGTATAAGATTTATTGCCAAGAAGCAATAAATTGGTGTTACAACAAAGAAATCAAAGAGAAAGTTCCTTACTAATGTCCTATTTCTGAAATATCCTCACCCCTACTTTGCAGTGTTCCTTAATTGTAAAGTTGCAAAAAAGTTGTTTTAGAAACAAATCTAACAACTCAGCAGCCATTTGAAACACGTCACAAAGTTTCGCAATTATATTTAAAATGTTAAATGTCAACCTCAACCCTTTTGATGGAAACACAGTACTACCTTTGCTTTTTCTGATTGGCTGTTGAGGATCTGATAATTGGATGTAGCTGTACATGACATAAGTGATGATGTCATCTTCTCCAGCTTCTTCTTGATCTGCTGAAATGATGCAAAATTAAAAATAATATAAATTAAATATCTAAAAACAGGTTGCATTTAGGAAAGTCGTAACTATAATAATAATGAATGTGAACTTCATTCTTCTAAACAAACACAGACATGAAAGATCAGGAAGTCTGAGTCTCACCTTCAGGTTTCCTGTGAGCACATCGTCTCACCAGCAGAACCAGTAACACCAGTAGAACCACAACACAGGATGATCCAACAGAGGAGACCAACATCATAGAGAGAAGAGGATGAGAGTGTGATGGAGGAAGAGTGATGGAGGTTGAACCAGGAGGAGAGGTGAATGTAGGTGGAGGTGTAGATGTAATGCCATGAACAGTTATTGATGGATATTTGGTGGCAGTGAGTGAATGTGAGCTGGTGGGTGGAGGTGTATAGTTGGGTGGAGGTGTGGTAGTGGTGGATGTAGGTGGAGGTGTGGTTGTCATGCATGGAGCAGTTATTAATGGAGATTTGGTAGCAGTGGGTGAGGGTGTGATGGTGGGTGGAGTTGTGGTGCTGGATGTATGTATAGAGGTGGGTGAAGATCTGACAGTTGTGGTGGTTGTGGTGGTGGGTGTAGATGGAGGTGTGGTGGTGTGTTTCTCTAAAATAAAGCAAACACAGTCATTAAGCTGTTGTCACATTGTGAATGTTGAAAGCTGCAGAAACACAGACAGGTGAGTGTGTCACCTGTGACAGTGATCCAGCTGGATGGAGACTCTCCATGACCGCTGATGTCACACTTGTAGAGGCCTTCATCAGACCTGGAAACCTGCTGGATGGTCACGTGACCTGTAGGCTGCTTCCTGATGAGGGAGCCATCTTTATAGAAAGCAGCTGGAAGATTGGAGGGAGTGGTCTTTGTTTTACAGAGCAGAGTGACGTCATCTCCCTCCATCACAGGGAGGACAGGACTCTGCAGGATCACTGATCCACCTCAACACAGAGACAAACTACAGCATTTCATCCATTTACACACAGCTTCATCAACACTAACTTCACACTGAAAAACTGAAAAACCAGTGTTATTTGTAATCTATCGTCCACCTGTCATGGTCCTGGGTCATTTTATCTAAGCGGTTTGAGTTTTATGTGTTTTTGTCATTTTTGTATTATGTTAAGGCTACTTTGTTATTTTAAGTGTTATTTGGTAAGTGCCTGGGTTTTTCAGTTTAGTTTTGGTTTATTGGATTCTGCTTTGGGGTCATATCTTACATGCACACAGCTGGATTCATGACACCACCTGGAGAGATACTCACAGAAATACTCTGTAAGTCTCATTTTTCAGACTTTATCTGATTTGGTGATCAGCTTAGATACAATAATTGTTGTCATATGCCAGTAATAGTTGTCAAACAGCTAACTGATAATCTGCAGAGGCTTATTTGAAGAGTTTCAGAACCCATTACAGCAACTAATAGACTCCAATTTGTGCATGTAAATGGAGAGTCCTCTTCACACGCTGATGTTAATTATGGAGTTCCACAGGGTTCAGTGCTAGGACCAATTCTGTTTACATTATACTTATCCATAACTTCTTATAAAATACACTGCTGCTCGTCATCTCCGCTCACAGACTCAGAGTCTCTTAGTTGTTCCCCGTACACGACTGAAGACAAAAGGCGACAGAGCCTTTCAGTCTGTTGCACCAAGGCTGTGGAACAGTTTACCACTACAATTACGTTTGCTTGACTCTGTGGATTCTTTTAAAAAACAGTTAAAAACTCTTCTGTTCAAACAAGCCTTTTGTTGATATACATATTTTATATTTTTTACATTATTTACATTTGATCTTTTACATTGTATATAATGTTTATTGATTTTACTGTTTATTTTAATATTTGTGTACAGCGCTTTGTGATTGTCTGTCTGTGAAAAGCGCTTAATAAATAAAGTTTACTTACTTTACTTACTTACATTATACATGCTTCCCTTAGGCAGTATCATCAGAAGACAAAGTATAAATTTCATTGCTATGCAGATGACACCCAGCTCTATCTATCTATGAAGCCAGATAACACACACCAATTAGTTAAACTGCAGGAATGTCTTAAAGACATAAAGACCTGGATGGCCGCTAACTTTCTGCTTCTTAATTCAGATAAAACTGAGGTTATTGTACTCGGCCCTGAAAATCTTAGAAATATGGTATCTAACCAGATTCTTACTCTGGATGGCATTACCTTGGCCTCCAGTAACACTGTGAGGAACCTTGGAGTCATTTTTGACCAGGACATGTCCTTCAATGCATATATTAAACAAATATGTAAGACTGCTTTCTTCCATTTGCACAACATCTCTAAAATTAGAAATATCCTGTCTCAGAGTGACGCTGGAAAACTAGTTCATGCATTTATTACTTCTAGCCTGGATTACTCTGATTCATTAATGTCAGGATGTCCATAAACTCCCTGAAAAGCCTTCAGTTAATCCAAAATGCTGCAGCAAAAGTCCTGACAGGGACTAGAAAGAGAGAGCATATTTCTCCTGTTTTGGCTTCCCTTCATTGGCTTCCTGTTAAATCCAGAATTGAATTCAAAATCCTGCTCCTCACATACAAGGTCTTAAATAATCAGGCCCCATCTTATCTTAATGAACTTGTAGTACCATATCACCCTATTAGAGCACTTTGCTCTTGCACTGCAGGCCTACTTGTTGTTCCTAGAGTATTTAAAAGTAGAATGGGAGGGAGAGCCTTCAGTTTTCAGGCCCCTCTTCTGTGGAACCTCCCTTAGTTATGCTGCAACAGACATAAGCTGCTGGGAGATTCCATTGAGTTTTCAGGCACCTTTCTCATTCAGCATGTGTTAATAGACCTCTCTGCATTGAATGACACTTGTTATTAACCTCTGTCTCTCTTCCACAGTACGTCATTCATCCTGTCTTCCTTCTCTCACCCCAACCGGTCGTAGCAGATGGCCGCCCCTCCCTGAACCTGGTTCTACTGGAGGTTCCTTCCTGTTAAAAGGGAGTTTTTCCTTCCCACTGTAACCAAAGTGCTTGATCATAGGGGGTCGTTTGATTGTTGGGTTTTTATCTGTATGTATTATTGTAGGGTCTACTTACAATATAAAGCACCTTGAAGCAACTGTTGTTGTGATTTAGTGGTATATAGATTGAATTGAACTCGGGAGCCATTCTTGTGAATGAATCAGAAACAGTGTTTGTTTGTTTTTTTTCAACTAATAAATATTTCTAAGTGTCAAACAGTTGTCTCACAAGCTGAATTAGAGGTAAATTTTTATGCTTTTATTTTATCACAGCTTGATTATTGTAAGAGCTGTTTATGTGTTTGAATAAGAAGGATCTTGACCTTGTTCAATCAGCACAGAATGCTGCTGCTGCTAGGCTTTAACAACACAAAAAAGAGACTGCACAAAATTAATATAAAAATCTTTGTCTTTACTTTTAGAGACCTGTGTGGTCAAGCCCCACCATATATTTCTGACCTTCTAGAACGCAACACCTATTCTTGTAGTCGAAGGCTATTAATGGTCCCTGTTACTCATTTTAAGACCAGGGTTGATAAATACTTTGGAGCTGTGGATTCTTTTAAGAATCAACTAAATTCTCATTTATTCAGATTAGCTTTTAACTAGTTTTAGGCTGTATGATGTTATATGTATGCTGTTTTATATTTTTGTTCTCAGTTTTTTTTATTGTAAAGCACTTGGTGGTTTTTGATCTACTTACCAGTGACTCTCAGGTTAACCATGTTACTGATGGTGCCTTCTCTGGACTCACACCAGTAAACTCCACTATCAGATGGGTAAGTATATCTGATGTTACAGGAAGATCCAGCTGGTTTTCCCCACCCATCTGCACACTGAGTCCTCTGTTGTTTGCTTGTGTTTCTCCTCAGAGTCCATCCAGCAGAGCTGTCGTCCTCCTCACAGCTCAGAGACACAAAGTCATATTGAAAGAACTGGGAGCTGCTGGGACTCACAGTCAGACGAGCTGTGAGGATTAAAATGAAACATTTATTATGTGTTATACTCAGTGTTGGGGAGTAACGGAATACATGTACCGCCGTTACGTATTTAAAACACAAAATATGAGTAACTGTATTCCGTTACAGTTACCGTTTAAAAAGGTGGTATTTAGAATACAGTTACTTTGTTGAAATAAATGGATTACACGGCGGTACTTCCCTGTTTCATATTGTGGCGGGTCAGGCCTGTTTGGGTTTTGTTTGACAGCTACGTTCTGTTGTTCCAGGCGGTTGCCATGGTTACAGGGTGACGCTCTCTCTCTGCGTGTTTCCTGGGTGAGAGAGGCCTTTTTGTTGTTGTTGTGCTAAGCTAATAGGCAGAATGCTACAGGTATAGCTCTAAAGAATGTAGCATCATAGGCAGTGTAGTCCGTGCTGCAGGGAGAATGGACTGCCATACACGTTATGTGTCTGTGAGCGCGAGGTGGAAGAAAAAGGAAAAGTACGAGCTGTCATCGAGCAAAAACGGGAGCTGGAAGCATGTAAATATAATAATAACCACTGCAGCCAAGAAGAGAGCCTGACGAGCCCAGTTGTAAGTAAGCTATTAAGACTCGACTGTACACCGTGTTCGTGTTTTCCTCCAAAACAATATGTTCCGTTGGAGCAGCCTTTCAACGCCTCTCTCTGTCTCTCGCTAGCAAAGTTGACCCAGACAACAAAGTAAAGCTAGTTTTCGGCTACGAGCCCGACACGAACCAGACGTATTAGTCAGAGGTCCCTTTACTACGGTTCGGAGCCGCGGACCTTCAGTAACAGTAATAAATCACAGCAATAGTACATTCATGTAGTTGTAAACAGCATGATAATATATTAAGTAATCCAAAGTATTCAGAATACGTTACTCTCATTGAGTAACGTAACGGAATACGTTACAGAATACATTTTGGGGCATGTATTCTGTAATCTGTAATGGCATACATTTTAAAAGTAACTTTTCAAACACTGGTTATACTTGATAAAATGGTCAAAATGGTTTATTGCTTTTATTATTTTATAATTTTCATTCTCAAAACATCAAACCAAACAGATCATATGAATGAGCATCAGAGTTGGCTGTAATCCCATAATTACATTACATTTTCCATTAACACAATAAATTATACTGTACTAAATTCCGTAATTACATTACAGTTACAGTTATGGTGTTGCTTGCATTACAAATGTTCTTCAGTTTTCTGCACACCAGGAAAAAAGAAATATGGCATAGAAACTGAACATTAACAGTGTTGCCTGAAAACTTCTTTGTTTGATCACTTCTTAATGAAATTAATGAAAGCTAGAATAATTGGCCCTAAAAATCTTAGAAATGTGGTATCTAAGCAGATACTTATGGCATTATTCTGACGTCCAGTAACACTGTGAGGAAGGTCTTGTTTTTTTTTTACAGGATATGTCCTTCAGTGAATATATTAAACTAAAATGTAGCTGTATGCTGCAGCAAGAGCACTGACAGGAATTACAAAGAGAGAGCATATTTCTCCTATGTTAGCTTCTCTTCACTGGCTCCCTGTTAAATCCACAACTGAATTTACAGTGTTGTGAAAAAGCATTTGTGCTCTTTCTAATTTCCTGTTTTTGTATGTTTGTCACACTTTCTGTAAATGTTTCAGATGATCAAACACATTTAAATATTAGACAAAGAAAACACAAATGTAGTTTATAAATTAAATTACACCAACGCCACCATGGAAAAAATCCATGCTCACATGGCCCTGTGTGGAAAAAAGTGTGACAAACATACAAAAAAGGGAAATCGGGTAGGGCACAAATTGTCATGGTTCTGGGTCATTAGACTCAGCAATGTTTTGTTGTGTGTTATGGTGATTTCTTTTAGTTATAATGTATTTTTGGTTTTGCTTCAAAGTTTAGTTATTCCTGATCTATATTTTCTTGTTGCTTTGTCATTCCCCATTTCCTGTCTAAGTCTGTCATGTCCTCTGTCTTCGTTCCTTAGCCACTGCATTTAATATTTAGATATTAAATATTTAGATTTATTAATCTCTGTCCGTCTTCCACAGCATTTCTTTTGTTTTATCTCCCCCAGCTCACCCCAACCAGTTGTGGCAGATGGCTGCCTCTCTCCGAGTTTGGTTTTGCTGAAGGTTTCTTCCCACTTTAAGGGAGGTTTTCCCTTCCACTGTCGCCAAAGTGGTTGCTCAAAGGGGGTTGTCTGATTGTTGTGGTTTTCTTTTCATCTTTGTAGAGTTCTCTCTCTCAATATGAAGCATATTGAGCACCTTGAGGTGAGTGTTGAGTCTGTGTTTCCACAGGCCCCGCTAGTTTAGAGAGTTATTCCTCATGAAGAGCGAAATCAAGAAAGAACACCTTCAACCGGTCTTTAACTCGCTAACGAGGAAAGGCTTTGGTCAGAACCAGGCAGTGGAGCTCCTCACCTGTCTCTAGCCCAAATACTTCAAAGAGCAGCTGTCCTCGCAACTTTTTTATTGACAAACTGTTACAATACACATCACAGCACCTCCCTCCGTAAAACCCCCCTTGGTTACGAAGACAAGGCACTATGTGTGTTTATGTGTGTGCACGTGTATGCATGTGCAAGAACTTGTGTGTGTAAAGCAGCAGACAGGCAACCCTCCCTAACTTGTGTCCTCCTGGCGGTTTCTGCCTGAGTTATTCTCTCCCAAATGCTTGCTCAAACGGGGTTGATTGTAAGGATTTTCTTTGTATTATTGTAGAATCTTGATCTTACAGTATAGGGTGGGCCATTTATATGGATACACTGTAATAAAATGGGAATGGTTGGTGATATTAAAGTCCTGTTTGTGGCACATTAGTATATGTGAGGGGGCAAACTCCTCAAGATGGGTGGTGACCATGGTGGCCATTTAGAAGTCAGCCATCTTGGATACAACTTTTATTATTTCAGTAGGAAGAGGGCCATGTGACACATCAAACTTATTGGTAATGTCACAAGAAAAACAACTGTGTGCTTGGTTTCAACGTAACTTTATTCTTTCATGAGTTATTTACAAGTTTCTCTTTGTTCACAGCCATTGACATGTCGATGACATGTTAACACGTGAGGAGCGGATCGAAATTGTGTTAATATCTGGTGAACGCAGTAACCGGGTCATTGCTGCAGATTTCAATGAAAGACACTCTACGAGACCACCCATCTCCCATGCTACAGTTAGCAAACTGCTTGCTAAGTTTTGTGAAACTGGTTCAGTGTTTGATTTGTCAAAATGTGGATGCAAGAAAGCCCACAGTGTAGCACTCGCCGCATGTCACTGGAGAGTGGCATTAGTCGAACATCCCTTCGGCGGATATTAGCTACACACAAATGACACCCTTACAAACTCCAGCTACTGCAGCATCTCAACGAGGATGACCCAGATCAGCACAGAATTTGCAGAATGGGCAAAACAAAATTTGGAACAGGATGATGAAGTTAACAAACAAAACCACTGCTATTGGTCTGACACTAACCCACATTGGATGGATCCCTCCAAGACTGTTGGAACAACAAAAGTGATGGTTTGGTGTGGTATATGGGGTACAATGATAGTGGGTCCATTCTTCATCAATGGAAACCTCAAGGCCACTGGATATTTGAACTTGATACATGATGATGTGTTTCCCTCTTTATGCACTGAAGCTGGCACTTTCCCTGAGTTTTTCCAGCAAGATGGTGCACCACCACATTATGGGCGCCAGGTCCAAGCATTCCTAGATGAACAGTTTCCTGGAAAGTGGATTGGTCGTCGTGGGCCAGTTGAATGGCCCCCAAGGTCTCTCAATCTGACCCCCTTAGACTTTTATCTTTGGGGTCATCTGAAGGCAATTGTCTATGGTGTGAAGATACGAGATGTGCATCACCTGAAACTACGGATACCGGATGCTTGTGCTGGTATTTTTCCTGCGGTGTTGCTATCAGTGTGTGAAGAGTGGGAGAAGAGGGTTGCATTGACAATCCAACACAATGGGCAGCACATTGAACACATTTTATAAGTGGTCAGAAACTTGTAAATAACTCATGAAAGAATAAAGTTATGTTGAAACCAAGCACACCATTGTTTTTCTTGTGACATTACCAATAAGTTTGATGTGTCACATGGCCCTCTTCCTATTGAAATAACAAAAGTTGTATCCAAGATGGCCGGCTTCTAAATGGCCACCACCCATCTTGAGGAGTTTGCCCCCTCACATATACTAATGTGCCACAAACAGGACTTTAATATCACCAACCATTCCCGTGTTATTATGGTGTATCCATATAAATGGCCCACCCTGTATAATGTGCTTTGTGTTTTGACTCTATGGGATTAATATAAAATTGAATTGAAACAGAAAAAACAATCAAAGAATGTTTTTTTTTCTATTAAATTTTCTTTATTTTTAAAGAATTCAATTTTTTTGGCACATTTGTGCTACAGTCAACTAATTTCAGTCCATGGGCAGGAGGAAGAGAATAGTTGTAGTTTTTGAAAACTGTGGCGATTTAGCCAGGAATCCAGAGTAATGTTATAGCTGAGTGAATGCTGACCCCAGCCCAGCAGCCAGATGCTGAACTTCAACAGGTAACAAACTGATCAGCAGTCAGGCTGCAGCCTCCATTTCTACCTGTTCATGTTTCCACAGAGACGCTGTGGTAATCACTTTAAAGTGTCTTTGCACCGGTTTTCATCTTTATTTTGTGTTGTATTTGTACATAAATGCTAAGTGAAATATCACCAATACAAATCACTTAATGTGTCCTCATTAAGTGTATTGGTGTGTGAGGCTGTAGCCTTAGCTTTTATCTTTGTTAAATGGTAATTATGAGACTGTGTATTTCAGGTCATTTTACCTGGTAACATGGTATTATATGGTATTGGTATATACATGTATTGAGTATTATAACAAACTACAATCTGTAATGTGTAATGCATACATTTTTTGATTAACAATCTCAGGACTGGCAAGCATTTCTAGCAACATTTTAAAAAATGACCCACAATCAGTGTTGGGAAGGTTACTTTTAAAATGTATTCCACTACAGATTACAGAATATGTGCCCCAAAATGTATTTATAATGTGTTCTGTTACATTACTCAATGAGCGTAACGTATTCTGAATGCTCTGGCTCGTAGCCCGAAAAGTGTCTTTACCTTGTTGTCTGGGTCAACTTTGCTAGCGAGAGACAGAGAGAGGATTTGAATGACACGAACACAGTGTACAGTCACGAGATCGAGACCCCTGCATTAGAGTCTCTTATTGCATAAAATAAGTAACTGTATTCTAAATACCACCTTTTTAAACAAGAACCGTAACGGAATACAGTTACTCATATTTTGTATTTTAAATATGTAGCGCCGATACATGTATTCCGTTACTCCCCAACTCTGCCCACGAATACTGCGCAAGTTCCCTGTACTTATGTGCATTTTGCGGGCAACAAATCAGGTTTTTGCAAGAAACAATGAAACAAGTACACTGTAAGTACTTACGGGGTTGTGGGCCGTGTTATGGAGTCACTTAATTTCGTCTATTTTAACTTCCAGGTATTTTAAAGGGAAAGAGATACAGATTGTTCTGTAAATAATTTTAAGTATCACAGCAACCCGAGTAATTACTGGTTCTGCTTAAGTAATTTTCTGCATAATGGAAGTTTCACTATTCAGTCTGTCTTATATATTACCTATAAAATTAAAACTATCATAATCACTTTTCTTGTTGCAGGGTAGTTGCGCCTTGTTGCCCACAAATTGCATTGCATAAAAGTGTTACCACATTTATCAGGTTTAAACTGTGACAGAAGAAGGTTACTGACCTTGGTTTGTTGTGCTGCTCAGCAGTGAGATCAGAACTAAAGAGAAATGACACTCAGGTTGATTTGAGGTGAACATAAAGAAGAACTACACACAAACAGCTGACAAACACACAAACTCTGGTATATCTGTTCATTTTCTATTTGATGACAGGAATATGTTTCAAAAACATTTGGACAACAAAATATGGGAATGTGTGTAATAGTAAAACAGAACATCCCATATGTATATTCCTACGGTTTATGCTGTTCATACTCCTCTACTCAAATGTAATCTTTTTTTTTTTTTAATCTCAGAAACAGCACTGAATGTAATTGTTGTGATCATAAATATGTGCACTGACTACACTGTTCATTTAATACAAAATGTCCTCTACTCCTAAAATAAACCCACAGTAAAGTCATGTGTCCACTGTGCAGCTGTGTTGATATAATGAGTGAATGATTTGATCTTTTCACTGCCTGCTGTGTTTCCTCGACTCCTGAGCAAAGATAAAGAGTCAGTTCAGACCTGCAGTTGGTCCTCGTGGTGTTTTGAACTTGAATTCAGCCTGATTTGTTTTTCATGTCTTCTCCTCCATCATCAGTTATCAGGAGAGCAGACAGTCAAAGTACAAGAATTCAAACAAACACAGAGATTCTACTTACAGAGCAGACACAGCACAGATGTTTCCTTCATCGTCCTTCTCACTCATTTGAGCTTTTTTTCATTTCTCTCACTGACACCAAGTAAAGCCCACCCTCTTCCTCCGTTTCTTCCTGTATTTGTACACACAAGGTTGCGTAACTAATGTCTTTAAGATTTATACAGTTATTCTACAATATACAGACAATCACATTGCAGTGCCCCAGTTTTTGTAACATTGTTTAAATGTAACACGCTCATGAGTATAAAATTGTGTGTATGTTAAAGTCATTACATGCCTGTTGTGGTTTCTAAGTTAGAGAAACCAACAACACTGTTTTGATGTCATTTGAGGTTTAACTGAGATGTTTATACGACATTTAAATGCAGAGGATGAATTTTCTATTATTCAATTAAGCTCATCCTACTCAGTGACATTTCTGAGTTTATTAAAAGAAGACTTTATGGAGGATGAAGTCCCCTCTGCTCTCAGTGATCTGTAGTTTGGTTGATGAACAAATCCATGTCCATGTAGTGGACGTCCCCCTCAGTGAGAGAGGCAGATATGAGCTGAAACACAGGAATCAAACCAGGGACGCTGCTGTTATGGAGCTGAACTGGAACCATTCAGACACTGAGGCCCTCTGAACACATTTTAATTACAGCTGTGCAGAGACACACTGATGACTGACTGGAACACTATGATTCACATTTTACATTAACACCATTCTCACACATGGTTTATATATGGCCAGTAGATGGAGATGTTTCACTATAAATACTGTAGGACAAGAGAGGCATTATGGACAAAAACAACACATCCACCATTTTATTTACAATATAATATTTATTTAAAATGTTCTGATTGTTCAAATATGTTATTTTTTATTGTTGTAAAATATTGTGTGCCCCAGTCTCCAATAAGACATAGTGCTGGAAGGGTAGTTATTCCTCCGTTACACCACAAAAGGGAGTATCTCCTGAAATGAGCAGCTCTCACAGTAGTAAACAAGCCCGGCCACTAACCATAATGCAGTGCCTAACAAGAGCTGTGTGAGACTATGTACAAAGGTGTAACAATGTACTATGTTGTTACGTCCCCTGGCTAGTCTAGGGGGTTGGAGGGACGAACATAAAGGTGGATAGAGAAGGAGGAGTCAAGATGGTAATTTTAGTAGGTTTATTGAACACTGGTGATGGGATTTGAGTCCAGACTGAGGTGTAACGTCAGGGAGAGCCAAGGCCAACATAACAAACAAAACATCCCTGATGTAGAAATAAAAGAAACTTACCTAACTCCAAAGAAACAAAATATACAACCTATAACCATAACCTACCTAACAGCACATAAACAGGAGAAAACAGGGTGTCAAAGCAAAAGGCAGCTCTCCCCTACAAGCAGTCTGGACAAGACAACAACAATGCTCATACCAGCTACAAAGGCATGCAAGCCTGCTCAGGTATAGCAACCAAAATGGCCAGAGGGCCCAGAAGCACAGCTCCACAGGCCTTAAATAGTGCTCTGCTGATTACCAATCAGCCAGACTCTGCGCAGCATCCAATCAGGACAGAAGAGGTGGAACCTGGACAAAACAAAGGATTAGTAGGGAGAAGAGACATCCTCCTGGGGGATGTAACAATGTCTATACATTTGCAGGTAAGCAGATACAAGAGAGTAAATAACTTGAGCTGTGTTTAAAGATAAGTCAATGGGGTTACAGAGAATGTAGGACAGTTGTACACTTTATGTGTCATTAGTATATATTCATTGGGAGCAATAACCATGAAGCTAACAATTAGCAGCCAGAGCTAATTCGCCAGTGTGAGTTGAAAACTCGTGGCATTGTTGTTTGATCTATACCTGTATCGGCTGTAATCTCAGTGGATGAAGACTGGGTATCACACTATCTTTGGTTTATGTTTATTTTACTTATGTTAGTGTAAGGAGTATTACCGTTTAAGTTTAAAAAACTAACTAGAGAAGAACTCAAGAAAAGTGTGATGGTAATAGTAGTCCCAGTGGTAATTGGAGCAATAGGTGTGGTGACTCCCAAGCTAGGGGGTTCCCAGGAACAACATTGGAAATTTCTATAAGAGCTAAGATACTTCACATGACCCTCAAGCTCTCAGGCCTCTGGTAGAGGACCAGCTTCTGTGGATCTTGTGCTCAGAACTTTTTCCTGCCCTGCCATGATTAGTGCCTCCCTTTCAGTCGAGCTTCGTCCAGCCACTGGTAGAACTTCTGGATACCACTTCTTCTATCTGACCAAAAGGGTGCAGCAAGAGTACTGACAGGGACTAGAAAGTAACACTGTGAGGAACCTTGGAGTCATTTTTGACCAGGATATGTCCTTCAATGCACTTATTAAACAAATACGTAAGACTGCTTTCTGTTGGGTTTAAGTCAACCCTGCTGGTAAACAGAAACTGTTACTGAAAGCAACCACACAGACACCAGTGTACGTTTCACTTGCAAGGGGAGCATCAAGGAGGGCAGTGTTGCCACTCGCCTGTCCAAGCAACTCCAATTCCTGCATGTCCGCCTCACTCTTTAATTGATAAAAGAGGGTACACACAATTCAGTTAACCACGTGACAGTTTTTGGCCATGTCACCCACATCACTTTGCTGCAAAGGAATATAGTTAGTGAATGTATTAGCAATCATTGTACTCATCATTTATCTTATACATGGTGAAATGCATTCTTCAGACAGACAAAACAATGTCAACTGTACAAAAGACATTATCTGATAATTCCCCAAGAGCACACAGGTCTCCCTTTAGCTGCTTGTCTCTCTTAACCTTTATCTGCCAGATTATGTACATTATTTTGCAAGCTTGCTCCTGTGTTGAGCCATATCTGTTTTTCCGCTCTAGGGGTAGGGGCAGAGCACGTCGTACACCCCTGTAGCCTTCCTCAATGTTACTGCAGGATCACTTTCCAGCTTTTCCACATTTCACTGTTGTTCACAATCTCCTCATGATGATCTGTAGGAAGCAAATGGTACAGCCCTCTGCCTTAATAGAACAGAACAGTCTGGTTTCTATTCAGTTCAATTCAGTTCAATTCAATTTTATTTATACAGCACCAAATCACAACAACAGTTGCCTCTAGGCGCTTTATATTGTACAGTAGATCGTACAATAATAGATACAGAGAAAAACCCAACAATCATATGGCCCCCCTATGAGCAAGCACTTTGGCAACAGTGGGAAGGAAAAACTCCCTTTTAACAGGAAGAAACCTCCAGCAGAACCAGGCTCAGGGAGGGGCGGGGCCATCGACTGTCTGTTATCCACCAAATCGATAGCTAACCGGGGATTCAAGGGTCACTCGAGCCGGTGAGAACAGCTAACTCCCAGCTAGTGATGGAATTTCCGGCTCTTTTGGCATAGCTCACTAAAAAGAGCCGGCTCTTTCAGCTCCCAACCGGCTCTTCAGGTTGTTTTGTTGCTTTAATTAATTTATTATTAACAACAATATAAAATTATGCACAAAAGGAATTACTAATGTAAAAAAAATTGGTTTTATTTATATATGTTTATATATAAATATATACAGTGGCCCCTAGAGACAAAGAACATACAAACTCCAAAGCATGTACAAACTCCAAAACACATTTCTAGCGTTAACTGAACTTCCAAAAAAGAGCTACCTATTGAATATATATCAATTGTGTAATAAATTACACAAATGAAAGGATCAGTGAAAGCGGAGATTTTTAAGAACTCCTGCTAGGGTGGAGATTTTCAAAAAACTCAGTTTTTAGTGTTTACATGTGGACATAGATATTTTTCCAAAACTGTACGTGTAGACGGGATTAAAAAAAAACCCCAAAAAAACAAAAACGGAAAATCTCCAGTTTCAAAAATACCTGTGTACGCGTGAACGTACCCATATGGAAAAGATATATATAAATCTTATAAAGTTTGTATCTGTCTTGTGTGAAACTTGTATGAAAAGCATACAAGAGTGAAAACAGATATAAGATCCCTTGAAAAATCATATAAATGAAACTTGTATGTTTTGGATACTTACTAAAACAATATATGAAAGTAATGAGAAAGTGGCCACTTTCATGAGTAAATCATATAAGGCTTATATGATTCACTATATGAAGTAGGCCCTATCTTATTTTATAAGTTTTTTTTTTCTATTTCTTTTCCATACAGGTTTAAACACCCACAATTCAGGTAACAGTTCTGTTGCAGCTGATCAATTCCTTAAAACTTTCAGATTAGTTATTGATCATCTATAATCCACCAGACCTTATCTATACACCATCACACACTTCAGTCAGTGTCTGTCAGTGTCTGTAATTAAACTGTAAAGTGCTGATCCTGAAGCTAAAATACGAAAAAACTATAGTTGATTCTGAGATTATAGCACATAAATTCATTCATGTTTGTAACACAGTTTTATCTAATGAACAGCCTGAAGATGAATAAATTGTAGTTCAGAATCACTGACAGACAGCACAGACACAGTTGGTCTGAGTCTGAACATGATGGTCAACAGAGAAATAACATCAGACTCTGGATGTTCAGGATAAGATGATCTTAAGTCCGAAGAGGTTGTGCACTCTGTTGATCAGCACGATGCTCATTTGAACCTGGAGACTGTTTATATTTTTTGTAGATCAAAAATCCAACAACAGCAACAAGAAGAAGCACAGCAGGAACTGACAGACCGACAATCAGTCCAACAGATCCTCCTGTTTGACCTGCAGGTGAGAAACAGGTGTGAGGTGTCAGCTGTCAGGTAGGTGATGAGTGAAGAAAAGAACAGAATCCATTTCCTCTTCGAATGCTTATGTCTGATCTAATGATTAGGTAAAATGTAAGTTGGTCAAAACGTGAATATTGTGTAAAATTTTACATAGTCAGTCAGTCTGCCGCAGTCAGGGCAGGTGTGGCTACAACTGTAGCTTGCCTCCACCAGTGTGTGAATGTGAGAGTGAATGAATAGTGGAATTGTAAAGCACTTTGAGGGGTTTATATAGCGCTTTGGGTGCCTTGAAAAGTGCTATATAAATCCAATCCACTATTATTATTATTATTATTAATATGGGGATTTCTGAGCTCTGAGCTTCTTTAAAAAAAAGATGCATATGATCTGAACAAAACTGTTAAAAATTGCTGCAATAAAAGAAAACCTAGCCAGGTTATACAGGGTCAAAGGACGGCTGAAGCCTTGTTCAGCTACTGCAGGGTGAGAGGCTTCCCTGACACTCACAGGCAATTTAGAACGACCAGTTAACCAAACCCCACTAACTAAATGTCTTTGGACTGTGGGAGGAAGCGAGGAGAGAACCCACACAAACATGGGGAGGACACGCAAACTGCACACAGAAAGAGCCCAGCCTGATGGTGGAATTGAACCCAGGACCTTCTTGCTGTGAGGCAAATGCTAAATATTACGCAACCATGCTAATTATTAAAAATCACATTTGTTTTTTCAAAGCACCAAAAATGATAACTTAAAATTCCATTAGTTTGAGGGTTTATGTATTTATGAATTTTACTCATTTGACTTAACCAGAAGGGGAAAAGACCGAAGATGGAGTTTCACAAAGCAAAAAAAAAAATTAAATGAAAATAAAATAACACAAATACTGCTTTCATCCAAAAATATAAATTTTTTACTGGTTTGGTGCCTATTTTGTCTTTTTTTCCCAAATGGCAGCTTTATGGCGTAAACCATTTTGGTCAGATCATTTGTATCTTATTTTTAAATTATAGGTTAAACATGAATCTGCTGCACTCTGATCACATCACTCAGACCAGCTGCTCTCTACAAAGTCTCATCAACAACATCTTTTCAAACATTCACCTGGAGGAGCAACACTCAGTGTGACTCTACTGATGGTTTTACTGTCCTTGTGGTTTGTTCCTCTCATGAAGACACGACACTCGTATGTTCCAGCATCATTAATCGTCAAAACCTTCAGAATCAAAGACACGTCTCCATCATTCATCTGTCTGTCCTGCAGATCCACCCGGTTCTTAAAAGATGGATGCTGGTTGTCTGTAACAAAGTGATCATCCTGGTACAAAAGTACATATTCTGTCTGGTCAGCTCTGCTCCACTTTACAACTTTGTTGTTGTTTGGAGCTCGACATGTCAGAGTGACGTCCTGTCCAGACTCAGCTGTGATGGTTTTCTGGTCTGAAAGAGGAAACAACACAGAGCAGAGAGGTTAAAGTTCGGAGACTATAGATGTTCGTCTATAGAAGACGTTTCGGTAAGGAACTACAGAGCACTATGTACGTTTTCACCAGCTATGTCACCGGCAGGATTCACTTTCACAGACACCCAATCACCAGCTTCACCCCTCCCCTCCCCCTCCAGCTGCAGGCTCTAACATTGAGTTTCCCCACACATGTTTACAGACGAGTTAGAGAGCAAGAGAAGAAGAGACGGATTCATAAATGTCTTTGTTTCTGCTCTAACCTTACCCAAACAATGCTGCTCTATAACTCTAGACTACCAGCCACAAAGACAACAGCTGGAGGAACATCTGTCTACCTCTGACATCCACCAGCTCATCCATACAACAAACAAACATCAACAACCAGGAAGCAGCTTCACCTCTGATCACACAGTCAACTCTACTCACTCACCTGGAGGAACAACACGAAGGTGGATGATGCTGTGTTTCCATGAGCGAGTTTCTTCCATGAACACTCGACACTTGTATGTTCCATCATCAACACTTGTCGCAAGTTTTAGAATCAAAGACACGTCTCCATCCTTCATCTGTCTGTCCTTCAGATCAACCCGGTTCTTAAAAGATGGATGCTGGTGATCTGTAAAAACTTGCTCATCTCGGTACACAAGGACATATTCTGACTCCAGGTCAGCTCTCCTCCAATGTACAAATTTGATATTTTTATTTGGAGCTCGACATGTCAGAGTGACGTCCTGTCCAGACTCAGCTGTGATGGTTTTCTGGTCTGAAAGAGGAAGCAACACAGAGCAAAGAGGTTAAAGGTCACCAGTGACCCACTGAGAGGGAATTTTAGCCTCATGTTAAACGTAGACAGATATTAAGAACGAGATCTGGCCTATCAACACCTACGCCCTGCCCATGATCAGGTACCCTGCTGGCCAAAGAAGGAGATAGAAGCGACTGACAGTAGGACAAGGAAGCTCTGGACCATGCATGGAGGGTTTCACCTGAATTCCAGCACTCTGAGACTGTATGCTAAATGGAAGCAAGGAGGCTGGTGACTAGTGAGCATCAGTACATCAAGAAGATGACCCAAACCGAAAGTGTGCTCAGCGAATACCTCAGGCAGCAGAAACCCAAGAAAGAGTTGGAACCATCATGGAAGGACAGACCCCTGCACAGTAGTATTACTGACCGATAGAGGAGGTCGCGGATATGTGTGTGTGTATATATACAGTGGCTTGCAAAAGTATTCGGCCCCCTTGAACTTTTCCACATTTTGTCAGATTACAGCCACAAACATGAATCAATTTTATTGGAATTCCACGTGAAAGACCAACACAAAGTGGTGTACACGTGAGAAGTGGAATGAAAATCATACATGATTCCAAACATTTTTTACAAATAAATAACTGAAAAGTGGGGTGTGTGTAATTATTCAGCCCCCTGAGTCAATACTTTGTAGAACCACCTTTTGCTGGATTTACAGCTGTCAGTCTTTTAGGGTCTGTCTCAGTCAGATTAGATGGACAGCGTTTGTGAACAGCAGTGTTCAGATCTTGCCACAGATTCTCGATTGGATTTAGATCTGGACTTTGACTGGGCCGTTCTAACACATGGATATGTTTTGTTTTAAACCATTCCATTGTTGCCCTGGCTTTATGTTTAGGGTTGTTGTCCTGCTGGAAGGTGAACCTCTGCCCCAGTCTGAAGTCTTTTGCAGACTCCAGGAGGTTTTCTTCCAAGATTGTCCTGTATTTGGCTCCATCCATCTTCCCATCAACTCTGACCAGCTTCCCTGTCCCTGCTGAAGAGAAGCGCCCCCAGAGCATGATGCTGCCACCACCATATTTGACAGTGGGGATGGTGTGTTCAGAGTGATGTGCAGTGTTAGTTTTCCGCCACACATAGCGTTTTGCATTTTGGCCAAAAAGTTCCATGTTGGTCTCATGTGACCAGATCACCTTCTTCCACATGTTTGCTGTGTCCCCCACATGGCTTGTGGCAAACTGCAAACGGGACTTCTTATGGTTTTCTTTGAACAATGGCTTTCTTCTTGCCACTCTTCCATAAAGGCCAACTTTGTCAAAATTCAAGTTACGAAGGCACTGAATTGCAATATTTCTGCCCGTGTTACGGCAAAATGCCCGAGTAACGAAATCTGGTGGCTCTGATTGGCTGAGCCTACAATGCCCACAATGCCTTCCAAATCATGTGACAATCCCTTGGCTTCCATACTTGCGCTTCGCTGTTCCACTTGAACGACGTACTGTTGTTCTAGTTAGCAATTAGCCTATAGCCTATCGTTCAGCATTGCCTCACCCAAAACGCGCAATGGGTGCTTCGACTTACGAAAGACCCTCAGGAATGAATTAATTTAATTAATCCACTGTATATACATATATAGATAGATAGATAGATAGATAGATAGATATACACACACAAACATGCAGGCTATGTCTACACTAGCCTGGATAAATTTGAAAACGGCGTATGTGTCTGAAAACACTCCACGTCCACACTATCATTTTCATGCATTTCATCCACATTGAAACAGCCAAATGTGAAATGCAAGAAGATTCCACCTGCCTCATTTCTGTCTGCCGTTTATTTACTTTCCAACTCTTTGAAACGTGGCAGCAAAATGTTGAGGAAAAGCACAGAGTTTTTTAAATGAACTAACAATGAGGTGGAGTTGTTCCAGGGAGTAACACAAAAGTACAAAATTGCAAAAGTGAGTGGGAGTTAAAGAACTTGAACGAATGCTATCTGGAGCACGTACAAACTGATATTAACCATTAGTAGGGCTGTCAAAATTGAGAGCAAACAAAACAACTGTTTTGTAATGTTCTGCGCTATCTTGGTTTAATTGGTCAGATGACTGCATCACATGACTAAGATGTGTAATCGTTTTCGAAAAGGCTCCGGGTTTGCTGTCCACACTGCAACGCGAAAACAGTGTTTTAAAATGTTTCTGCTCTGGAGAGCGTTTTCAAAACGCTCCGTTTCTCTTGACCGAAAATGCTGCCTCAGTGTGGACGGAGGGCCAAAATGAGAGAAAAGGATCCGTTTTCAAATGAAAACATATTAGTGTGGACATGGCCATACACACACAGCCAGAGCAAACCTTACCTATCCACACACAAAGCCTGCACCCTCACTCTGGCAATCATTTTAACAGTCTCTTTGGGACTCCAAGTAAATGCCATAGTACTTTTACCTATCCATACAGCCCCTTTCCATCCAGGGGCTGTATGGATAGGTAGTCTCTCAGACTACCAACTCTCTCCATCTGAGAGTAGTTGGAGACTTTGGTTCTCATTATAGCTGTAATCCTTCTGTGTTTAGTCCTTGCTGCAGATGTCCTGGTTGGTTTTCTCTGTGTTTAGTCTTTATATGCTTAATTCTTTTTTGTTTTATTAAAACAGTCTAATTGTTTTAGGCTATTTTTTTTTTTGTATTCTATCTTGTTTCTGTTATGGTAAATGTACTGATTCGTATATAATGCTTTTTTACTCTTCCAGGCTACTCAAAGTGCTTTATAAAACATTTTCACTCATCCACACCCTATCAGCCAAGCATTTTTTCTATGCTTAAGTGCTTTCTATCTAACATGTACACTCCAATGGATGTAATAATGGAACAGTTTGGGGTTAGCATCTTGCTTGAACCACCAACCTTCCAATCAGTAAATGACCTATGTTCTAAGACAAGCCACCCCATCTTAATGCCTTCTTGTGAAGTCAGTCTTGTCTTCATGTTTTTTTTAACCTTCTTGTCTTTGTGTCATGTCTGCATTTGTTTCCTGTCCTCTGTTTCTTCCTGTTTTATTTTGGTGACCGATTATCTTGTGTGCTTTGAATTTAGTTCTACTTTCATCACTTTATAATTAGTTTATAATTAGCTGTTCTCCTGCCTGTTTCCTGTTCACACGTGATTCTGTGTCTGTGTTTGTGTATATATATTTTTTTCTCTCCCTTTTGTCACATTCTCTCTCTTCATTGTGTCCCTCTTTGTTATATGATTTCTAAGAAGAGCTATTATTTCAGATTATTTGCTTCTGACTTTGTATTTTGTCACTGCTCAGAAATAAAGCTGCATTTTAGTTCACCCTTCATTTCAGAGTGCTGCACTTTTGGTCCAACACAACACAAGCTCCAACACCTTGAAAAAGACTGGACATCTCTCTCCCAATGTGCTGATTTTGGTCACCGACTATAGAGAAGGACATCTAGGACTATGTGCTGGCTTGCCTTGTCCGTGCATGCAACAAGTCAGGAAAACAACCACCTGCCATCCAAGGTCTTCCTATGCCAAGCCATTCCTTGTCTATCAAAATCATTGATAAATTTGTGTAATTTCCATGTCCAGTACATGTCATCTGATATAGTATCTGATATTGGCTGACAGTTTATATCACAAGTTTGAAAAGCCTTCTGTGCAACTACATGTATCGGCTGCCCTATTTAAACTGCTGTCAGACATTATCTACTACACTCTGATTACATCACTCAGACCAGCTGCTTTCTACAAAGAACATCTTTAGAAAAAAACACTACTCACTCACCTGGAGGGACAACCTTGAGGTAGATGCTGCTGATGGGTTTACTGTTCTTGTGGTTTGTTCCTCTCATAAAGACATGACAGTCATATGCTCCAGCATCATTAATCGTCACATCCTTCAGAATCAAAGACACGTCTCCATCCTTCATCTGTCTGTCCTGCAGATCCACCCGGTTCTTAAAAGATGGATGCTGGTTGTCTGGATCAAACTGCTCATCGCGGTACAAAAGGACATATTCTGTGTCCAGGTCAGCTCTGCTCCACTCCAAAACATCAATGTTGTTATTTGGAGCTCGACATGTCAGAGTGATGTTCTGTCCAGACTCAGCTGTGACGTTTTTCTCATCTGAAAGAGGAAACAACACAGAGCAGAGAGGCCAAAATACTACTGTTCACTTCTAATGAAGAAAGTCCACTGAGCTTTATTTCCAAATTCATGGTATATTACACATATCATACCTACTCATACGTACTGTATACTATACTTTAAAAACAATGTTTCTGTAATAAGAAACAACTAGTAGGTGGGGTGCTCACACTAATGTAATTCCACACCAAACTTAAAATAAAGTGTATCATAATTTTTTGGACAGCTTCAAATCTCTAAAATCAGACCCGCATCATATTTGATGGTTTTCCGGGTGTAGAGTTACAGGATTCATATAACGAAAACAGCAGCTCTACTAATCACATTTGTATATTCAGCATTGTTTATTTAGTCTTTTCTTGTATTGATTACATTTTGTCTTACTGTTACCGAGGGTCTGTTAACCTGTTTACCAAGGATATGCTCTGTTCCCGCTGCTGTTTGCAAAGGCATGAACCTCCTCAGCCAGATCATTAACAACAGTCGCTATGAATACTGACTATGGATACCATCAGCCAACTAGACACTGATTCACTGATCCACACCAATATGATCTACAGTAAAGAAATCCAAATGTCATTCAGTCATTAAGACTGCAGAAGTGACGTCGGATGGCAAAAAAGAGAGGGAAGGTAGCCAGAACAAACGGGATGGCACGACTAGAAGGCAACATTGCAGATAGTGAGGACAGCTACAGGTATCTTGAAATCCCACAGGCAAACGATAACCATAAAGAGGCCACAACCAATAAATACCCGCAGGAGTCAGGTGAATGGAAAGAACAAGATCCAGCCAATTAACACCTGTCCCCTGCCTGTTGTCTGTTACTCTACTGGGATAATTGGCTGGCCAAAGGAGGAGATAAAAGCCACTGATATCAAGACAAAAAAGCTGATTGCCATAGATGGAGGGTTTCAACTCAAATCCAACCCCCCAGACTGTATGCTGAGGTCCATGAGTACCCCAGAAAGATGGCCACAACTGATCACATGCTTAGTGAATACCTCAGGCAGCAGAAACCCGAGAAAGAAGAGGAACAATCATGGAAGGACTGTATGGTAGTCCACCAACAGACAGAAGAAGTGGCTGGTATAGAAATACTATCACCCACACATGTTTACAGATGATTTAGAGACAATAACTCACTTAGAGAAATATTCAGGTTGATGATGCTGAGCTTCCATGAGCGTGTTTCTTCCACGAAGACACGGCATTGGTAGGTTCCATCATCAGCAGTATTCACGTTTTTCAGAATCAAAGACACATCTCTATCCTTCATCTGTATGTCTTGCAGATCCACCCGGTTCTTAAAAGACGGATGTTGGTTATCTAGAAGATACTGCCCATTACGGTAAACAAGTAGATATTCCGGCTCCAGGTCAGCTCTGCTCCAATGTATGAATTTGATCTTTTTGTTGTTTGGAGCTCCACATGGCAGAATAACACTCTTTCTAGACTCAGCTGTGATGTTTTTCTGATCTGAAAGATGAAACAAGACTGAGCAGGTCAAGGTCAACAAGACAGGTCAAAGGAATCAAAGTACAATTATGACTAGAATTGTTTACTTTGCATTAAACATCCAAAGTTTCAGAAACTGCAAGATGTTAGCTTCAGCAGAATATGTGCTGATAATAAGTGAACATAATGTGTGAGAGAAAGCAGCCTCTCATTATAAGACACTGTGAGTCTCTGCTGCCTTTATGGAGCTACAGCTGTTTGTATACACTGAACAAAAAGCTTTGTAGCTGCATACTGACTCCTGAAACTACAACACATCACACTGACACACACATTACACTTCTTTGTCTTTGCCATTTCTGGATCACTGTAGAGCTGGGCAATATCGTTATTTTTTAATAACATATCACTATTGTTAATGTTATGTTAGTGATTAAACTATTAACATATGAATCAAATCCCTTTTGTATACCCTTTCTTCCTGTTTCCTTAGAAGAAAAGCATCCACAAAGGATTATAGTTCCACCTCTGTGCTTGACTGTGTGGGTGGTGTCATCTGCCAAAATTCATACAGGCCTAATGGACTATTTTTTTATTTTTAGCTATAAAATGAGAAAATAATTATAATCTTCTTATAGTTCTCGCTTTATCTTATATTCAAAATAACTACACTCAGGACAGGCAAGTGACTGTTTTCACTTCATTAGCAAACAACGATGGTAAATCCATCATGTGGCTCCATCATCTGCTTGTTAATTAGGATTCACTTTCACAGACTCACAACAACCACCAGCTTCACCCCTCCCCTCCCCCTCCAGCTGTAGGCTTTAACATTGAGTTTCCCCACACATGTTACAGAGCAAGAGAAAAAGAGACTGACTCATAAATGTCTTTGTTTCTGCTCTAACCTTACCCAAACAATGCTGCTCTATAACTCTAGACTACCAGCCACAAAGACAACAGCTGGAGAAACGTTTGTCTACCTCTGACAACCACCAGGTCATCCATAAATAACATGAAAGCAGTGTCTGCACTCCTGTAACTCACCTGGAGGAACATTCAGGTCGATAATGCTGATGGATTTCCATGAGCGTGTTTCTTCCGTGAAGACACGACACACGTATGTTCCATTATCAGCAGTGTTCACATTGTTCAGAATCAAAGACACATCTCCAGCTTTAATCTGCCTTTCATGAAGAGCCACCAGATACTTAGAAGGCTCATTCTGGTTATTTGGAAGAAACTGCTCAACACGGTAAAAAATTAGATATTCTGGCTCCAGGTCAACTCTGCTCCAACGTACAGCTTTGATCTTGTTGGTTGGGTTTTGACATGGCAGAATGACATTCTGGCCAGACTTAGTTGCAATGACTTTCTGGTCTGAAAGTGGAAATAACACATAGCAGAGACATTAAAGGACAAAGTACAATTATAACTAGAATTTTCATCTTTACCTAACCAAATACCCGAAGTACCTCTACTGGTTCATTTTGAAGCACAGTAGTGACTCTACTCTGAGCCCCTTTTGAAAGACTGAACTGTTCACCCTACTTCTAAGGGAGAGGCCAATCACCTTTTGGAGAAATCTCGTTCATGCTGCTTGTACCGCAATCTTGCTCTTTTGGTCACTACCCAGAGTTCATACCTTAGGTGAAGGTAGGGATCATAGATTGGCCAGTAAATTGAGAGCTTCGCTTTTATGGTCAGTTCTTATAACTGCATACGCCGTCCCAATCTGTCTTTTCATCTCTCACTAACCTTTCTGCTTGTTCTATTCAGCAGCACCCCACCTCCACTGTATATCGTGTCAGTGGAGCACAATTTCACCTGACGATTGGCCAGAATTGCTTCGAGGCACTCTAAAAATCTTGTTCCATACACCCACTGAACTCATCCTACAAATGAGTTTTTGCATTAGTTACTACCCAAGCCATGTTCTGCTTGGCCTGTCAGTACCTTATCGTCTGTCTTTGAAGTCCCACAAACTAACCAAGACTAATAGGATTCCTCCTTCAGCTTGACAGCTCTCTTCACCTCCAGTATCAACCATCTGGTTCATGGATTACCACCACAACAGGTACTAACCACCTTTTGGCCGCAGCTCCTTGCAGCAGCCTGAGCAATAGAAGTGCAGAAATGAGTCCATTTGCACTCAGACCCACGCCTTCCTCAGAACACTGTCAAAGTCCTGCTGGTGGTGAGAGTTGATCTCCCGGACTAGACCCTCGCTATACTTAGATGTTAGATGTATCAGGTCTGTCCAGCATGCTCCCACACCAAGATCCATCTCACAACCAGGTGGTGATCAGTTGACAGCTCGGGTCCTCTCTTAACCCAATTGTCCAGGACATATGGATGCAGATGCAATGATACGATTACAAAATCAATTATTGACTTGCGACCTAGGATGCCCTGGTGCAATGTGCACGTGGGTGGACATCCTTTGGTTTGAACTTGGTGTTTGCTATGGACAAACTGTGCTCAGGAGTCCAATAACAAAACACCACTCAGGTTCAGATCAGGGAAGCCCTACATGAGCACTGAAGTCTTCCAGTAGGACGACAGAGTTACCAGACAGAACACCCTAAAGTACCCCACTAAGTGACCCTAGGAAGCCTGGGTGTTCTTAATTTTTAAGCATAAACAATAGTTAGGATCAGTTTGCCGACCTAAAGGCACAGGGAAGCAACTCTCTTGTCCACTGGTGAGAACTCCAACATACTACTGACACGATAATATCCACTGCTGTTGCTGCCTCTGCTTCTCAATGAGGACCGCTCTCAACTTGAATAGAGTCCAGTCACTCTCTAGGAGACTGGATCCAAGCAGGTGTAGCTCCCGGGTGTAGCACCAGTAACCCTATGACCCTATGAAGGATACACAGGTCCCTTGATTTTATTCTTTCCATAGGGGCACACTGAAACACTTTTTTCAAATTGCATGGGGAGATGCTCTCAGGGGGCAACAAAACCCTTAAAAAACAAAGCCCCTGGGATCACGGGGACACACAAATCACTCCACCATGATACATGGCCATTTCCAGAGCGGTGCATTTTCTAATCTCTTTTTTTTAAAATTTAATTTAAAGTTTTCTTATTTCAGTTTAGTATTAGTTAGTTGTTTAGTTTTAGTTCATTTATTACTGGTCTCAGTGTTTATTTCAACCTTTATAACTAATTTTGTATGGAGGGTATACATTAAAATCAAGATTCAGGAAAATCTATACAAGTACTGCAGTTTTTCAGTCTGTTATATTTGCGATGCTGTCATCAGACAGCAGTGAAGCAGTGTTTGAACTGTGCTGACTCACCTGGAGGAACACTCAGGTTAATGATGCTGATGGTTTTCCATGTCCGTGCTCCTTCTGTGAAAACACAACACTGGTACGTTCCCTTGTCAGCAGTGTTCACATTGTTCAAAATTAAAGACACGTCTCCATCTTTAATCTGTCTCTCCTGCAGATCCACCCGGTTCTTAAAAGATGGATGCTGGTTATCTGGAAGAAACTTCCCATCCTTGTACAAAACAAGATATTCTGGCTCCAGGTCAGCTCTGCTCCAGTGAACAAATTTGATGTTTTTCTTTGGAGTTAGACATGGCAGAATGACGATCTGTCCAGATTTAGCTGTGATGAAGTGTTGCTCATCTGAAAGAGGAAATAACACAAAGCAGACAGGTTACAGGGATCCAAGTTCAATTATCACTACAACTATTATCTTTAAATATATTGTTTATATTCTTTGAAATTTTAGGGTTTTGTTTTTTTTCATCATTTTGAATTTCATTTACAGCCTAACATTTGTGTTATCTCCCAAAACATGAATGGAATGAATTCTATTGACTTTACAGATGCAATTTTTTTTTTTGCACTGTTCTGAAATGTAAAAGTTTTGTAAAACATTTTCCAAGTGCTTCTATAACAGAGTAAGGGAAACTTATTTAAACATTAGGTTTAAAACTTAACATTTTTAAACATAATAGTTTCCTTTTAAAAAGCATGACTTATATCTATTTGCATGCAATAACAGAATTATTTCAGAAAATAGTGCCATGGTTAATACTAAAAGCCCCTTAAAAATGGACCATTTTATTGAGCCATGGCACAAACCACTCCTGTGCAATCATGTATTTTAACTTTGTAATACTCAGTTTGTAAAATTTATAAGTTTGTAAAATCAAATTAAAACCGAGGGATTTAAATGTTAAATGGCCTGTATTTGTATAGCACTTTACTAGTCCCTAAGGACCCCAAAGAACTTTACACAACCAGTCATTCACCCATTCACACACTGGTGATGGCAAGCTACATTGTAGCCACAGCCACCCTGGGGCGCACTGACAGAGGCGAGGCTGCCGGACACTGGCGCCACCGGGCCCTCTGACCACCACCAGTAGGCAACGAGTGAAGTGTCTTGCCCAAGGACACAACGACCGAGACTGTCCAAGCCGGGACTCGAACTGGCAACCTTCCGATTACAAGGCGAACTCCCAACTCTTGAGCCACAAAAGTGTACATGGCCATTTAAAATTTGTGTTTCAGTCTTAGAAATACTACACTGTACTGAACACAGCAGACTGGAATAAGCAGCCTAAAGTGAAGTGAAGTTGTCAGCACAACTGAGAACAATATACCAAGGGTACACACACACACACACACACACACACACACACACACACTTACACTTCGTATGAAACTATTAAGAAGTATGACAGACTTGTGAATGCAAGATTTCATAGGACACAGTAGTAAAAACACAATAAACCTATTCGTGCACAGCTGACCAGAACCTGTCCAGGTATAGATAATCTTTTTCTTGGCCCAAAAGCATGGTCAAGTGCCCTTTTGCAAGAGTGTGAAATTACTCATCAGTCATCATGTTAAACCAGGTTATAGTACACCAAAATATCACTTGGCGCTCAGAAGGTTCCCCCCACTGGTGTTCAAACTTTTCAAATGTCTGTGAGGACATTCATCAGAGACAGATGTGCGAGTCCCTTCCATACCGTGGTGAACCATGAAGGTGATTTTAATCAGAAGTTGGAGGATGATAAGGAGGCCAGTATGAGGACAATTCTCAGAATTTCCAGGGGTATGAAGCATCTCATTATGGTATTTTTACTTGTTTATCACACATTTTTACAGAAAGTATGGAAGTAGTGTTTAAAACATTTTAAACATCTAAAGCTATCTTTTTTGTATATAAAAGGGAGTGCAACAGAGGTTACTGCAGTTACTGCAGCACCACCGCTTCCCAAAGTTCAGAAAGAAGCTTTAGGGAGATGTTTGCTACGTTCTACTGTAGGACCATCAGAAATGTGTGCAGTAACAAAACAGGCAGCACTGAAAGCAGCTCTAAGTGTTTGTGTTGTTCAATGATTTGTGCACAACAACAAAAATGGGACCTCTCTCATCCATCAGTCACCATGTGGACATTTTTCTGACACACTTTGAAGCTGATGGACGTTTTGTGTCTGCACTAAGTACGTTTTCACAGCTATGGCACCGGCAGGATTCACTTTCACAGACCGAATAAAAACGGGATAGCTGGATAAACATCTGTCTACCTCTGATTACCAGGTCAACCATTAAAAAAATACAAGAAAATAAATAAATCACAGATCAGAAAGTAGTGTCTAAACTCCACTCACTCACCTGAAGGAACACTCAAGTTGATGATGCTGAGCTTCCATGAGCGTGTTTCTTCCATGAAGACACGGCATTGGTAGGTTCCATCATCAGCAGTATTCACGTTTTTCAGAATCAAAGACACGTCTCCATCCTTCATCTGTCTGTCCTGCAGATCCACCCGGTTCTTAAAAGATGGATGCTGGTTGGCTGGAAAAAACTGCCCATTCCTGTAAACAAGAAGATATTCTGGCTCCAGGTCAGCTCTGCTCCAATGTACATATTTGATGTTGTTGTTATTTGGAGTGTGACATGTCAGCGTGACGTCCTGTCCAGGCACAGCTGTGATGGTTTTCATGTCTGAAAGGGGAACCAACACAGAGTGGAGAGGTTAAAGGTCAAAGTACAATTATGATCAGAATGATTGACTTTAAATATTTTGTTTATTTCCTTTGACATTTGAGTTTTTAGTCATGTTGGATTTCCTGAACCTCTGAACATCCAGCAGGTCACCAGTGACCCACTGAGGGGGGATTTTAGCCTCATGCTAAACATGCAAAGTGTCAGAAACTACAAGATGTTAGCTTCCACAGAACAACAACATGTGCTGATAATAAGTGAACATAATGTGTGAGAGAAAGCAGCCTCTCATTATAAGACACTGTGAGTCTCTGCATGCTGCCTTTATGGAGCTACAGCTGTTTGTATACACTGAACAAAAAGCTTTGTAGCTGTATAAGTTATGTGAAGGCTGTGTGCAGGCAGGAAAAGGACCTAAGGTGCAGACAGTCGGAGACAAAAGGTGAACTTCAATACAGCTTTAATGCTGAACTACAAAAAGTAACAAAACTGAGACGCCAAGGTAAATTTATGCAGACAGACCACAGAGGTAGATAAGGTTAGATCACGACACAGACACAGAGAAACACAAGGCTTAAATACACAGAGGGAGCAATCTGTGGAATGAGGTAACAATGAGGGTAACAGGAGGGAAACACAGCTGGGGCAAATCAGGCCTAACGAGACGAAGGAAGCAAAACCAGATGCATTTATATGCAGTGTTGGGGAGTAACGGAATACATGTACCGCCGTTACGTATTTAAAATACAAAATATGAGTAACTGTATTCCGTTACAGTTACCGTTTAAAAAGGTGGTATTTAGAATACAGTTACTTTGTTGAAATAAATGGATTACACGGCGGTACTTCCCTGTTTCATATTGTGGCGGGTCAGGACTGTTTGGGTTTTGTTTGACAGCTACGTTCTTTTGTTCCAGGTGGCAGCGTTACGGTTGCCATGGTTACAGGGTGACGCTCTCTCTCTGCGTGTTTCCTGGGTGAGAGAGGCCTTGTTGTTGTTGTTGTGCTAAGCTAATAGGCAGAATGCTACAGGTATAGCTCTAAAGAATGTAGCATCATAGGCAGTGTAGTCCGTGCTGCAGGGAGAATGGACTGCCATACTCGTTATGTGTCTGTGAGCGAGGGAGGGAGAAAAAGGAAAAGTACGAGCTGTCATCGAGCAGAAACGGGAGCTGGAAGCATGTAAATATAATAAGAACCACTGCAGCCAAGCAGAGTGCCTGACGAGCCCAGTTGTAAGTAAGCTATTAAGACTCGACTGTACACCGTCTTCGTGTTTTCCTCCAAAAACAATAAGTTCCGTTGGAGCAGCCTTTCAACGCCTCTCTCTGTCTAGAGAGCGAAGTTGACCCAGACAACAAAGTAAAGCTATTTTTCAGCTACAAGCCGACACGAACCCATCATATTAGCCAGAGGTCCCTTTACTACGGTTCGGAGCCGCGGACCTTCAGTAACAGTAATAAATCACAGCAATAGTACATTCACGTAGTTGTAAACAGCATTATAATATATTAAGTAATCCAAAGTATTCAGAATACGTTACTCTCACTGAGTAACGTAACGGAATACGTTACAGAATACATTTTAGGGCATGTAATCTGTAATCTGTAATGGAATACATTTTAAAAGTAACCTTCCCAACCCTGTTTATATGAGACACAGACTTTCAAAGTAAAACAGGAAACATAACACAGAGACATGGACTTGACAAGGGGAGACAGCAACTAGAGAACACAGAGACATAAACCATAAGACAGAACTCTAACAAAGAAACCAAAGACTAGAAATGATAAATAATGTAATAAACTCAAAACCCTGGGTCAACAACCCAGGCATCCTAACAGTATACCAATACTGATGTATAAAATAAACTAAACTGTCTAAATCTTCAAGTGTTACAGAAGAACACACTCAAAATGGAAAATAAATTCAGTTCCAAATAAGTAAATTAGATATTTATCTAAAATAAAATGAAAATTCCTACAAGTATCCTCAACACAAATTCAAAAAACATTTTAAAAAAAGGAGAACATAAAGAAGACTGACATATTCACCCAGCTCTAGTCCATATATGTTGTAAACTAATCAATCAATTAATACATTTTCAAAAAAGCCAAAAGAAGTGCAGTAATGGCTCGATGATGTGGGGAGTGAGGCTTGCATAAGAACCAGATGTGCAACTTAAAGTATGACAAATATTTTCAGCTGTCATATATACATATTTACATTGTTTGCGCAGTGGGAAAGGGTTAGGTTATCAGGAATACAGGAAGTAACTTTAATTACACCAGGGACAGTCATCTGCTGGGACTGGTTGTTGGTGTGAGAAAAAAAGAGAGTACAGAGAAACAGTACAAAAGGCAAACTATAGGAGAGATCTATTTTAATAACTGCTAATAATAAAGGGACCAAGCAGCCCAAGTCTATTACATCACAACTAAGGCATAGTTCAGGATCACCTGCTCCATCTACAGCTACAGTCTGGGAAATAATTATTTCATCCTCAGCTGAATTCCTGTGTTTGCCTTCTTAAAAAATGAGCAGTCTCTGTTTTTATGGTAGTAACATTATAATGGAGAGAGAAAGAAAATCAAGCAGTGTCTGAGCTCACTCACCTGGAGGAACATTCAGGTTGATGATGCTGATTGGTTTCCATGAATGTGTTTCTTCCATGAAAGCACGACACACATATGATCCAGTATCAGCGCTGCTCACATGCTTCAAAATCAAAGACACGTCTCCATCCTTCATCTGTCTGTCCTGCAGATCCACCCGGTTCTTAAAAGATGGATGCTGGTTATTTGGAAAATGCTCATCCCGATAAACAAGGAAATATTCCGGCTCCAGGTCAGCTCTGCTCCACTGTACAAATTTGTTTGTATTTTTATTTGGAACTCGACATGGCAGAATAACGTCCTGTCCAGATGCAACTGTGATGGTTTTCTGGTCTGAAAGAAGAAACAGCACAGAGAGGTTAAAGGTCAAGTACTGTTCACTTTTAAAAATTGATTAGCTTTTAAATAAAAAAAAAAAAACATTAAAAAAAATCACACATTACAAAAGAAAATATTTATAAAACAAAAATTTACACAAACTAACAGTATTAGGGCTTCATTGAGGTGGTCAGCACTGTTACCTGACAACAAAAAGGTTCCTGGTTCTAACTGAGCAGTGAGCTTGGGCCTTTCTGTGCAGAGTGTACATGTTTTCTTGAAAATGGTGATACTGTAGTGGCTGCGGGTGTTACTGTGTACAGTCATTGTTTTCTCCGTATTAGCCATGAGACAGGCTGGTTACCTGTCCCTAATGCTCAGATTCATTTTAAACATAACAATCAGAAACCAAAGAGTTAACAACAGCATAAAATCTACATCTTAAATTCATACATGATTCCTACAGACATGATCTTGGCACTAGCACGAAATTAATTCTACTGTAGTTCTTACTCTTTATCTTAGAGAGAAACACCGACAGATTTATAACAGGTAAACCTCACCTGCAGAGACAAACACGAAGACTCCGACAAACAGCAAAGTTAAGAATATCGACGCAGTTACAGCAGACATATCCGTGTTCTTGAGTTCCAACGATCAAACTCTGTTTGTTATAGATAGCCTTGCATCAGCAAACAACAGAGAACCTGAGTTTAAAAACTTTAATTTATGGTTTAAATAAAGCCAAAGGCCACTGACTGTGAGAACAAACTACTCATGTACATACAAAGTCTCTTAAAGACTTTGTGTTAGAGTGACTTTTGGACTGTAGAATCATAAAGTGTTTAATAATTAACCAGGTGAAACCGCAAGTGATTTCTGAGTTTGACAGAGGATGATGGTAAACTGAGCGGTGGGTTCATTTGAGTTGTTATTTGATGATATGACTGGTATTACTGGAACTGACTGACTGCCTGTTTAGGTCTGGACAGATGTCTCATTTCTGGAAAGTTCTGCCAAGGAAGTAACCACTGTGTATCAGTTGGAAGTAGTTGTGTTTAAACAATAAATGTAAATTAAAAGTAAATGAGTCCTTGGCCTATAATCTGTCACACATGTCTTTCATAGATAATCTAAAGCGGACATTCGTGTCAAAAAAGGAAAAGCCACAATCAGTTTTTTCTGGTAAAGTGACATTTAGATTTCCTTTATTTGTATGTCTTAAAAGGCGCAGTGACATTAAAAATATATTTTTCAACAAACATAAAATCAGAGTTCAGCCTGAAAAGGACGGGATTCATTATAATGTCGTTACATACAGAACCATAAAGTTGTTTTTGAAATAGTTGTTATTTTTTTGTTGTTCATCCCTGGGATTTTTTGAAAGCAACTCACATTATGTTATTTTTATTTATAACATCTTCCTATCTCCTATTGACTACAGTCTATTTACCAATACAAGCAGAGATATATCACACATTGAAAAATAAATAACGACCAAAAAAGCCATCAGAAATGACTTGATGGACAATCACATTTTGACACAACACCAGGATGGGTGGGCAAAAGAGTGCAAAGACTGCAATGATAAACACGGAGAGGAACACTCAGGTAAATGTAAAAGGAAGAACTTGGACAGCAGCTCTGGCAATATTGGAAGTGGGCTAGATAACTGGGAAATGACTAACTTAAGTGCAAGAAAAGAGGCTGAGACATTCTTCTAAAATAAAAAAAAGTGGAAAGTCCGTAAACACAATTAAACTGACTGAAAGACTAAAATTGGGGAAATTAATGCATCATTGCGTAGAGATGTTAATGAGCTCTTGAATTTCAGAGCAAGAGAGCTAAGAGACTGGTGCAAGTTGGAAAATAAAAAAATGTGCACATGTTGTAATTATTAAAGGGAAAATAGACACTAAGGGAATTTTAACGTGCATAAAAATAAGGAAGGATATAGAAGCTTATATGAAGCTTACCATGAATTTGTATCGAGGAAAAATAGTGAGGTCTACTCGGATGTATAAAATAAGAAAAAGGAAAGCAAAAGCCTGTCTGATCATTTTTGTTCACTTTGATGAAGGGTGCCAGAGGTTGTGATTATTGGCATTATGAGGTATCTGATAAGGGAATGCAGAACAAGGCCACTATGATGTTGTAACGCCCAGTTTTACCAGGAGGTGGCAGCAGACTTTCAATCTATTTTGTGGCCATTTCAAACTTTACAGAGAGGCGTAATAGGAGGACATCTGTGCTGTTTCAGGAGGTAAAGTGAGCCAAGTCCCGTAAGATTATAGTGTATAAGATACCAAAACACTTCAGCTCTCTGCTTTCCAATGAAACTGTGGAGTGATACTCAATGAGTGCTTCAGACAGGTGGGAGTAATAAATAAAATATGCTTTGTAAATAAATAAATATAATACAGTACTGTCAATTGGGACACAATAATCTACTCTTGACAGCCCCATGGTTACACAAACAAAATGTTGAATTTGTAATTATATACAACTAGAAGAAATGACCAAATATTCATGTTTGCTATTACCAGTTAAAAACAGTGAAATAACAGAACATTCAGGAGGTTTACATGAAAACCTTTATTGACACCGAAAAGATGAAGAGAAGCAGAGCATGAAGAAGTTGACATCATTAAGCTTATATCTGTATGTAGCTACAAAGCCAGGATTAGACTCTGCTGTAGACACAGACACAGTCCTTCCTGTTGGACTTCTTTGAAGTGCCCTGCCTGGCTGCACAGTTGGGTCACTGTAAAGTAAATTCTCTGCAGACTCTGCAGGTAGTTGGACGTCCACACCAACACTCGCTCTCACTGCAGCTACACAAATCTGTACTTTAGATATTTCCATCCCGTGAAAATTCAAACGAATCATCTTAGGACAACTTAAATGTCCAACAACCCCAAAAAACATGAAAACTGCACCAGAACAACAAAATAATCCACATTAAGGCCAAAGTAACAAGTCTTCTCATCCAAGAAGAGGATATCAGGCCCTTGTAGAGTAAAATTTAGTATTGTGGTCTAGACCAGCGGTCCCCAACCTTTTGTGCGCCACAGACCGGTTTATGCCTGACAATATTTTTAAGGACCGGCCTTTAAGGTGTCGCGGATAAATACAACAAAATAAAAGTAGTACCGGTACCGAAAAAAAGAAGATTGATTGAATCTTTATTTTGAACATGTTAAAAAAAGTACAACAACATAGAATTAAAAGAGACAAATGAACAAAGCAAAACAAAAGGAAAACGAGCAACCACAACTACAAATAACTTTCATGTTCTAAAAGGAGCAGGAAGAAGCATAAGCCTATTTAATCCCACCCCTTTTCCACTATCTAGCAATCAATAGACTACATGTGTATTATATATGTGTATTTTTTTTATTATTCATTATATATATATATATATATATATATATATATATATATATATATATATATATATATATATATATATATATATATATATATATATATATATATATATATATATATATATATATATATATATATATATATATATATATATATAAATGAATAATAAAAATTATAGAAAATGGGGCGGGGGGTCTCTTCACCATTTTCTCTTTAGAACTGAACCTTTTTGGATGAGAGGTGAAACGTCTTAAAGAAACCTAAAGAAGTCCAGATACTTCCCTTTTCTTACGAAGCTCCTTAGACTATAAACAGTATTCTATTTACTTAGTGACAACTTTGCTTTTAACCTTTAATCAGAAAGCCTTAAGTTGGGTCAGGCTAACATTTAAAGCTTTTACTGTACAGAACTGAACTGTCAGTTTCTGTTTGATAATGGGCTGTTGTGGTGAATGAAATAGTTACAAGTCCATGCAGTTTTAAACACCAAATCTGAAATTGCTTTTAAGTCTGAAGAGGCTGTTTGCTGTGTTGATCAGCAGGATGCTCTTTTGAAGGTTGATGTTTGATTTTTCTGTAGATCAGAAAACCAAGAATGACAATAAAAATAAAAAGCACAGCAGAAACACTCAGGCCAACTATCAGCCCAACAGATCCAGCCTCCTTCCTTCTGTCTTTGTTGTCTTCATCCTTCTCTTGTCCTCCTGTCTGACCTGCAGGTGAGAAACAGGTGTGAGGTGTCAGCTGTCAGGTAGGTGATGAGTGAAGAACAGAACAGAATCCATGTGCAGGAGGTTAAGTAAAAAATAAAGGTGACGGTTTAGTGAAGATTTACCTGCTGGTGGAATTTTCTGTGCTTTGATTTAAAAAAGGACATCTGACACAAAACTGCAGCCACAATCTTATTTTTAAAAATGGCAGCAGAGTAAGCGCTCATATTTGTGACGTCACTGTGTCAAACAATGGTGAAGCAGTGTCTAAACTGTACAGACTTACCTGGAGGAACATTCAGGTTAATGATGCTGACGAGTTTCCATGTCCGTGCTCCTATAAAAACACGGCACATGTATGTTCCATCATCAGTAGTCGTCACATCCTTCAGAATCAAAGACACGTCTCCATCCTTCATCTGTCTGTCCTGCAGATCCACCCGGTTCTTAAAAGATGGATGCTGGTTATCTGGAACAAACTTCCCATCGTCATAAATCAGGACATTTTCATCTCCCAGGTCAGCTCTGCTCCACTCTACAACTATGATGTTGTTGTTTGGAGCTCGACATGTCAGAGTGACGTCCTGTCCAGACTCAGCTGTGATTATTTTCTTGACTGAAAGAGGAAACAACACAGAGCAGAGAGGTTAAAGGTCAAAGTACAATTATGATCAGAATGATTGACTTTAAATATTTTCTTTATTTCCTTTGACATTTGAGTTTTTAGTCATGTTGGATTTAACAAACCTCTGAACATCCAGCAGGTCACCAGTGACCCACTGAGGGGGAATTTTAGCCTCATGCTAAACATGCAAAGTGTCAGAAACTACAAGATGTTAGCTTCCACAGAACAACAACATGTGCTGATAATCAGTGAACATAATGTGTGAGAGAAAGCAGCCTCTCATTATAAGACACTGTGAGTCTCTGCATGCTGCCTTTATGGAGCTACAGCTGTTTGTATACACTGAACAAAAAGCTTTGTAGCTGCATACTGACTCCTGAAACTACAACACATCACACTGACACACACATTACACTTCTTTGTCTCTGCCACAGCTGGATTACAGATGTTAAGGGACAAAAACTCAGTCAATATGAAAATAATTATTAGAGAAATATTATTAACATGCAAACAGGATGATCATCTTTATCTCTGATATAAACACCATTTAGTTTATACCAGCTGAATTTCAAGCAGAGTGACACAGTTACAGTAGATATCACTGTGATTCTTGTACTGCTGATGTTTTTATCATAACTGACCATTAGGAAACCTGAGTTTAAATGTGATGAGATGAAGTGTGAGGTTGTGAGAAAGTCTCTGACTGCATTCATAGATGTGTCCTTTCAGCTGCTCGCTCTGATCCAACCTTTGGTCTCTAAGAAGAGGCTCCAGGGAGATGTTTGCTACGTTGGACTGTAGGACCATCAGAAATGTGTGCAGTAACAAAGCAGGCAGCACTGAAAGCAGCTCTAAGTGTTTGTGTTGTTCAATGATTTGTGCACAACAACAAAAATGGGACCTCTCTCATCCATCAGTCACCATGTGGACATTTTTCTGACACACTTTGAAGCTGATGGACGTTTTGTGTCTGCACTAAGTACGTTTTCACAGCTATGGCACCGGCAGGATTCACTTTCACAGACTCACAACCACCAGCTTCACCCCTCCCCTCCCCCTCCAGCTGTAGGCTTTAACATTGAGTTTCCCCACACATGTTTACAGACGAGTTAGAGAGCAAGAGAAGAAGAGACGGATTCATAAATGTCTTTGTTTCTGCTCTAACCTTACCCAAACAATGCTGCTCTACAACTCTAGACTACCAGCCACAAAGACAACAGCTGGAGAAACATCTGTCTACCTCTGACATCCACCAGCTCATCCATACAACAAACACACATCAACAACCAGGAAGCAGCTTCACCTCTGATCACACACACACTCAACTCTACTCACTCACCTGGAGGAACAACAATCAGGGTGATGTTGATGAGCTTCCACGAGTCTGTTTCTGCCATGAAGACACCACACATAACATAACACTCGTATGTTCCAGCATCTTTGATCGTCACATCCTTCAGAATCAAAGACACGTCTCCATCCTTCATCTGCAGATCCACCCGGTTCTTAAAAGATGGATGCTGGTTGGCTGGATCAAAGTGCCCATCCTGGTACAAAAGTACATATTCATCTCTCAGGTCAGCTCTGCTCCACTTTACAACTATGATGTTGTTGTTTGGAGCTCGACATGTCAGAGTGACGTCCTGTCCAGACTCAGCTGTGATGATCTTCTGGTCTGAAAGAGGAAACAACACAGAGCAGAGAGGTTAAAGGTCAAAGTACAACTGCTCATTAAATATTTTGTTTGTTTCCTTTGACATTTGAGTTTTTAGTCATGTTGGATTTAATGAACCTCTGAACATCCAGCAGGTCACCAGTGACCCACTGAGGGGGAATTTTAGCCTCATGCTAAACATGCAAAGTGTCAGAAACTACAAGATGTTAGCTTCCACAGAACAACAACATGTGCTGATAATAAGTGAACATAATGTGTGAGAGAAAGCAGCCTCTCATTATAAGACACTGTGAGTCTCTGCATGCTGCCTTTATGGAGCTACAGCTGTTTGTGTACACTGAACAAAAAGCTTTGTAGCTGCATACTGACTCCTGAAACTACAACACATCACACTGACACACACATTACACTTCTTTGTCTCTGCCACAGCTGGATTACAGATGTTAAGGGACAAAAACTCAGTCAATATGAAAATAATTATTAGAGAAATATTATTAACATGCAAACAGGATGATCATCTTTATCTCTGATATAAACACCATTTAGTTTATACCAGCTGAATTTCAAGCAGAGTGACACAGTTACAGTAGATATCACTGTGATTCTTGTACTGCTGATGTTTTTATCATAACTGACCATTAGGAAACCTGAGTTTAAATGTGATGAGATGAAGTGTGAGGTTGTGAGAAAGTCTCTGACTGCATTCATAGATGTGTCCTTTCAGCTGCTCGCTCTGATCCAACCTTTGGTCTCTAAGAAGAGGCTTCAGGGAGATGTTTGCTACGTTGGACTGTAGGACCATCAGAAATGTGTGCAGTAACAAAACAGGCAGCACTGAAAGCAGCTCTAAGTGTTTGTGTTGTTCAATGATTTGTGCACAACAACAAAAATGGGACCTCTCTCATCCATCAGTCACCATGTGGACATTTTTCTGACACACTTTGAAGCTGATGGACGTTTTGTGTCTGCACTAAGTACGTTTTCACAGCTATGGCACCGGCAGGATTCACTTTCACAGACTCACAACCACCAGCTTCACCCCTCCCCTCCCCCTCCAGCTGTAGGCTTTAACATTGAGTTTCCCCACACATGTTTACAGACGAGTTAGAGAGCAAGAGAAGAAGAGACGGATTCATAAATGTCTTTGTTTCTGCTCTAACCTTACCCAAACAATGCTGCTCTACAACTCTAGACTACCAGCCACAAAGACAACAGCTGGAGAAACATCTGTCTACCTCTGACATCCACCAGCTCATCCATACAACAAACACACATCAACAACCAGGAAGCAGCTTCACCTCTGATCACACACACACTCAACTCTACTCACTCACCTGGAGGATCAACAACAGTCAGGTAGATGATGCTGAGCTGCCATAAGCGTGTTTCTCTCATGAAAACACCACACTTGTATGTTCCAGCATCATTAATCGTCACATCCTTCAAAATCACAGACACGTCTCCATCCTTCATCTGTCTGTCCTGCAGTTCCACCCGGTTCTTAAAAGATGGATGCTGGTTGGCTGGATCAAAACGACCATCCCGGTACAAAAATACATAATTAGCTCCGTATTCAGCTCTCGTCCACTCTAACACTATGATGTTGTTGTTTGGAGCTCGACATGGCAGACTGACGTCCTGTCCAGACTCAGTTGTGATGTTTTTCTGGTCTGAAAGAGGAAACAACACAGAGCAGAGAGGTTAAAGGTCAAAGTACAATTATCCTCAGAAAGATTTCATTTAAACACAATGTTTTTTTCTTTAACATTTGACTGGGAGTATAAAATATTTCAAACGTGGATAGAAATCACCAAACTCTTTGTGTTTGTCACCCTGGAATCAATCATTTGAAAAATCCCAATTTACAATTTCAATTTACAAATTGGTCACCGTATTCCAAAATATCCACCATGTCCAACACAATAAAAACACATACAATCACTGTTTTCTGTGTCTATGTGCTTTCTATCCAACATTCACACTCCCATTAACACATTAGGAGCAAGTCTTTAGCATCTTGCCCAAAGATACTTTGGCATGGAGGAAAAACCACTAACTTTTAGAAGATAACCTGCTCTACCTTCTGAGCCACAGCCCCAAGTTTACCAAAGGTACTGGTGTGTAGGTATGCTGGAGCCCAAACATTTGTATGTTTGCTACAGAACAGCTGGAAACCTCTACACCTATGACAACAAATATATCAGTTTTTGCATTTTTGAGTATTTTATTTTATAACTACTAACTAAGTGAAACAGCCTCATATGCTGAAACACACTTTACAGTCGCAGCTTGCCGTTATTTTTAAATTGTTAAAATATTCACTGTCAATCATCAACAATTCAGACACTGTGAGTCTCTGCTGCCTTTATGTGGCTACAGCTGTTTGTATACACTGAACAAAAAGCTTTGTAGCTGCATACTGACTCCTGACACTACAACACATCACACTGACACACACATTACACTTCTTTGTGTCTGTCACAGCTGGATTACAGCCAACAGACACATTGAATCCACCCAGACTCGTTTCTCCTTTGCAGACGGACAAACTGAATCAATATGAAAGTAATTATTAGAGAATACACGTGACTGTCAGTGTGGTTTACTTGTTACCAATTCGCCCCCAAACTGTGAGATTTCTAACAGGTAAACCTCACCTGCTGAGACAAACACGAAAACTCCGACAAACATCAAAGTGGAGCAGAGCGACGCAGTTAGAAAAACCATTTCCGTATTCCGTACTTCTGTTGATCTGACTGTTAGTTTGTCTGATCCGACACGTAGCTTGGTCTACATGTCTGTTGCTATTTTCTGTGAATTAAACAACCTGATTTTAAAATCGGACTCCACGAGATTAAATTTAAGATTTAAATAAAGTTTTACTCGCTCGATCCTGAAATGTCCGACTCGTCTCACAAGTATGGAGCTCTGTTTACGAAGGGTCACGTGATCAGAGTCACTGTTGCTTCGTAACTGGTTAGGTGGTTTATAAGGAAGTGACTCAATATTGGCGGGTTTTGTGCTGTGTTTTGGTGATTTTGTGCGGGAGAAAGCGAAAAAGGTGTGCGACATGATTAGAGACAAGAGAGTCGTTAAATTGTTAAAAAAAAAGCATACTGCCAACCTATTATTAGAGGTTGTTGTATTATTATTATTATTATTATTATTATTATTATTATTATTATTATTATTATTACTATTTAAAAAATCAATAAGACACAAGCAAAGAGAGAACACAGCATGGCACATGTTTAAACAAAATTATTTATTCATCAAATAGATACAACATTTTTATCCAAAAAATACATGTTGAAAGCCCCACAACGGTACCCTGATGTCTCACAGAAATGCCACATCATATCAAACAGAAGCTGGCAACTCAGCTCTGCAACTCAGCTCTGCAGAGTGGACAATCATAACGAAGCAGTTCATTTCCAGTTTTAGATTCAAGCTGCTTTTTATACTTTTGGCCACCAGATGTCACCAAAGAGGACTGTGTTGGAAAGTTTGGAATGAACCTTTTTTCAATTGCAATCTTCAGAAAGCTTCATTTGGTCATCACTACTCTTAAGGAAGTTGAAAGTCCACAGGACGTTTTACATCGTATGGGCGGGATGATCATACATGCAATATAACAAAAGTACGTAGTGAAAAGCCCACATTATAAAAAAAATATTGATGAGCATTTTGAGAAGAAAGTCAAAATTTCTCAATTAAAGTCGAAAATGTCTTTTGAGAAAAAAGTTGAAATGTGGAGGTTAGAGTTGTTTTTTAAATGCAACAACTGTCAAGGTTGCTAGATCCTCAGAGTTAGTGAAATCATACTTCAGAATCAGTTTTTAGCAGTGACGACCAAATAAAGCCTCGTGATGCTTGTATTGAATAAAGTTTCATTACTCTAAGTTTTCTTTATTATCAGACTCAAATACCTTCCTGTTATTCTTTCAATTTTAATCAATTTTTTTCCTGTATTAAAATATCATAAGATGGAGGATAAGCTCAGTAGTTTCACTTTCTTTTGTAGACAAGAAGGAGGATGAGCTCAGTGGTCTTATTGGTTTCACTTTTAATTTTACACATGATGGAGGAGTGTTTGAAGAGTGCAGTTGTAAAATCAAGAAAATCAAATATAAGCTCTGGTTCACGTCCAGTGTTAGTCACAGCTTTGAGGTGTGTTGTGATCAGTCTGCTGTACAATCTTCAAGTTTCTGATGGCTTTCTTACAGACATGCACGGATCTAGAGAAATTATCTTAGGGATATCAATGGGGTAATATCCATTATGTATGGTTAAAATGCATCAGACACGCACACATTTCATATAAATAAAGTCTATAACTTAATTTTCTTTAGCGCAGATAAATAAATACATTTAATTAATTAATTAAAGGTTTCAGTTACATAAAACGTGCATTTTGTAAACTGAAAAAGAAAATAATATTGCACAATCAATGGATATAGTGAGTGCATGTCACTGAGACAACAAGCGATAAAATGATGGCGGAGCGTTAGCGAATGTAATTTGAAACTGTGAACAAATGTAAATATAAGGATTCTTTCTGCATCATGAGTCCAGGCTGGTCTTCCTTAGATCACATTGGGACAATAAATCTATGAGAAGGTCATCTTCTGATGTTATTATTCTGATATATGTAGTCCTTCCAACACGCATCACTTTTAATCCCTGCCATGAATTTATCATATTTCATATATCACATTTTTGGAACTTTTCTACCAGCTCAACAGTTCTGTCACCACACATACACACACACACACACACACACACACACACACACACACACACAAGTTTCTGTGTGGTTTGGATCACAATCTGTATGTCTGTTGGCCAAAGGTGCAACAGGGTGAAACAGGGCGAATGTGTGATGATGATTTTCAGAGATGAAGAAGCAGGAACGGAGTTCAGAAAACAAGAGGGAGATTACTTTCAATGATAAAGGCTGCTGATCATGTGATTTTTGATAAAGTTGAAATTTGATCAAGGCTCTGTGTATAATGGACATTTTTCTGGTTTTATTTTGTGGAATTATTTGTTGTTGCTCATGACAAACTTTACATGAAACATTCAAAAGTTACAAATGGAAGCAAAAACAAAAAAGCATGAAAAAAACAACGTTGATGAAGACCATTACAATACTGATAATACAATAATAAAATGACTTGCTTCAAAGCAACAAATATGTAATACGCTTTGTGATACAGATTTAGAGAAATGAATATCTGACTCTGCAACTATAAAGTTTAAGTTTATTGCCCAGAATACTTTGCAAACTGTAAAATTTGATAAACTGGCTTCACTTAAAAACATCCACAAACTTATTTATTCAGTTAAAAAGTAACATCATCTAAAGGTGAAGAATATAAAGAAAGAAAAGACCACAAAACCCAAAAACATGTCAAAGGAAAAAAGCTCTACCTAATTTTATGTAACAAAATTTGTTTGAGATGTCTTTCAACTGTAGCAGATCATCATTCACACTCCGATTATTGATTCCCTATAATTCACAGTATTTGCTTTGTTGTTCAGATTATTTTATACAGTGTTTGTCATGTCATTTGATTTAGTCAGTGACTCTAATTATTCTGTAACAGCAGATCTCTACCCAAGCAACAGTTTGTGCAGCTCAATCCTCACAGAATAACTTTGATCTTACAAACAGCTGCTGAACATAAAGATGAAACAAATATATTGCACGTGTATATAATATTTTACAAAACTGTAAAATCGTGTACATTGAATTCTTGCACAGTGTAAAGAAGCTGTATTGTAACGCTAATTTAAGTTGATGTTAACTTTGTAATACTGTTTTAAATGGTGTTAATTAATCCTGTGAAAAATGACACTGTAGATCACAGAGTCGCTGACAGAGAGCTCAGAGAGACAAACTAACATAGTCTGAACAGGTTTGATGAAATGAAAAATTAAGTATTGTGAAACTTTCTCATAACCCTGTCTAATAAATGTAAATACACAATGTAACGAGTACGAGCAATCTGCCTACTTATACAGTACATGCTTTCATAAACAACAAATGTGAGGATTATCTGGACGTTTTGGTAAAAGTTGGATCTTGTTTCTAAACCAACTATTTGTGAAGAAGTAAATTTCCTTCTAGTTTCTCATTCGCTGGTGAAATTCAGTTCAACAGGACTGGAGCCGATCCCAGCTGTCACTGAGTGTGAGGTTTAGTACACCAGGACAGGACCAGCAGTAAACATTAATACATAGAGTTAATGTTTGTTGTCTATGAATTCTGATTTTATTGTTTAATGATAACTTTGATGAACTTAAGGTTAAATAGCAATTCATAATTTATTAATAATGGTTATTACAAAGTGTTACCTGAAACTAAATTCGGGACATATTTGAACGCCAAAGCTGAATCTCACTTTCTTTCCACATTCTGAAAGTCAACACTAATGGTTTGAAATAGCAGCAGGAGTCTCACAGTTATCTGTACGAAGCCCTGAGACGCCTGAAACAGGCTGATGTCCAACAGAATACTGAGCCTTTTCTATATTTTCTGTAGATCAAGAAAGCAATAACAGCAGCAACAAGAAGCACATCAATACAACAGGTAAATCCTCCTTCTTCCCTCCATCCTTCTCTTGTCCTCCTGTCTGACCTGCAGGTGAGAAACAGGTGTGAGGTGTCAGCTGTCAGGTAGGTGATGAGTGAAGAACAGAACAGAATCCATTTCCTCTTCAAACTGCTGTCAGACATTATCTACTGCACTCTGATCACATCACTCAGACCAGCTGCTTTCTACAAAGTCTCATCAACAACATCTTTAGAAACAAACATCAACAACCAGGAAGCAGCTTCACCTCTGATCACACACACACTCAACTCTACTCACTCACCTGGAGGAACAACATGAAGGTAGATGATGCTGATGAGATTCAAATGCGTTGTTCCTATCTGGACGACACCACAGTTGTATGTTCCAGCATCATTAATCGTCACATCCTTCAGAATCAAAGACACGTCTCCATCCTTCATCTGTCTGTCCTGCAGATCCACCCGGTTCTTAAAAGATGGATGCTGGTCGTCTGGAACAAACTTCCCATCTCGGTACAAAAGCACATATTTATCTCCCTGGTCAGCTCGGCTCCACTCTACAACTATGATCTCCTTTTTTGGAGCTCGACATGTCAGAGTGACGTCCTGTCCAGACTCAGCTGTGATGGATTTTGGTTCTGAAAGAGGATACAACACAGAGAAGAGAGGTTAAAGGTCAAAGTACAACTGATCACTTCAACAGCAAGCGATCAGTGAGAGAAACTGTAGAAAGTGAGACTGCTGATCTCGCTCAGATCGGTCATCAGTGGTGTTTCAGTCAGTCAGTTGTAAATATAATGCTTATTAATGCATAAAAACAATCATTTTACGGTAGGAAACAACAATAATACAGGCGATCGAAAAGGTTCAGTCAATGCTAATGAAAATGAGTCTAAACGCAACAAAGATTGTGTCATGTTGTGTTAATGAATATTAACACTGATAAACACTTGTGGTCCATCCTGAGAATCTCCAAAACACAGAACCTAAAAACATGAACAGGATTGTTGCCAAGAAAAGATGCGAAACATCCAGCTCTGGCAAAATGGTGAATGTTTTGACTTGTTATTATTATAATATTAGTTAAAAGCACAAATGTTATTTATATTTTCATGTTTTTGAAGCATGCTTATATTTTGAAATTGCACAATGTTGACAGAAGATTAAAACATTTTAATTTATTTTAAGTTGAAGTTGATTTATTTTGGAATAATATTGCAACCGGTTTGTTTCAATGCATATTTAAGTAATTCTTGAGAAAAGGGACAAGACATGTCTGTCAGATAAAACCCAATTTTGGCATTAAAAATTTGAATACGCAAGTGACTAAAAGACAAACCAAGGCAATGTTTATACAACAAAAGTATGATTTTGCATTCAATAAATGCTCATGCTCTTCAGCAGTAAAATTAAGTAAAATTGCTGTGACAGGAACCAGCCCTCTCATTATAAGACACTGTGAGTCTCTGCATGCTGCCTTTATGGAGCTACAGCTGTTTGTATACACTGAACAAAAAGCTTTGTAGCTGTATACAGACTCCTGACACTACAACACATCTCACTGACACACACATTACACTTCTTTGTCTCTGTCACAGCTGGATTACAGCCACAGATGTTACATCTACACAGAGTCTATCAGGCCTCTGAATCAAAATAAAACTAACTCTTTGTGAAATATTGTTGACTTGTAATACAGGTTCATTCTCTTTGTCTCAGAAGCAAATATATTTTTGTTTATAATGGTTAAACCTCACCTGCAGAGACAAACACGAAGAAGCCGACAAACAGCAAAGTGGAGCCGAGTGACGCAGTTACAGCAGACATGTCCGCGTTCTCAAGTTCAGCTGAGCGACACTTTAATTGTGAAAAATGTCTGAGACTGTTAGTATTTCCAGTGAATGACCCAAGTATCTCGACTTCATTCGATTCAGGTCTAAATAAAACTAAATGTTTTGTCTTTTCTGCTACTCAAACCCAACACCTTCGCTTCAATCTCGTTTCAGGAAGTCACATGACATTTGATACTTCGGACTGTAGGACGATCATAAATAAGTGCGTCATAACTAAAGCAGTGAAATCCAAAGCAAGTCTGAATGTTTAACAGGTTCAATTCTTGAATGATCAACACAACACACAATGAACAACACAAACATAACCTCATAATCTCATCATCAATAATCAGCTACACACTAAAGACCATCATCAGCCAAAGCACTTCAAAATGACGTCACTGTATAAAAATGTATATTGTACTATGGAGGAGGCAGCATTTAGCTGTAGCCTCCATAAAACCACAGAGAACTTTGTCCACCTTTGATTGTCTTTAAGTTGTGTTGGAGCAACAGAGAGCAAATCTTTGTTCTTTATGGAGAACCAGTGAGGCTGTTTGGACTTTCCTATGAAACATCAGTGCAGGAGTCTCTCAGTACATGTTTACAGTGAGGACAAAGAAGCAGCAGAAACACATACGGAGGAAACATGGAAAAAAACGTTTGAATTCTTTACTGAGTAAAAAGAAAAAGGAAGGAAGTACAGCTGCTGAAATTGTTGGAGCCTAAAACTAGAATTAAATTAAAGACATGCTCTACATATAGGTCTAGTCTAGTTCTGTCCTGAGATTGAAAAAGCGTTGAAACAGGCACACACCCTATCTTTGAGGAGGCTTGTCTGTACATGCTTGGGTTCTTCTCCTTTTCTTCACTGTAAGCAATTTCTTTTCTCTCATTTTAATCAAACCAACATTCAGTAAATGAGTTACTCAATTAACTTCTGTGTGAAATCGTCAAAAAACAAAATGAGGTAAAACGAATCTTAATGCCAATTCAATCATTGTAACCTAATTAATATTAGCAACGCATTGCTTAAATAATAATTTGAACTATACAAACCAGACGGTGTCAGATCACTTACTGTTCTCGGGGTATCAGGACAGTCCTCAGTTTCTTGCTGCTCATCTTGATGAGGAAAGAGCAAGATGAGATCACATTTTTATTCTTTCTCAGTCACTTTTCTGAGTTAGAAGTAGTCCAAAGCTGACATAAGTGTTAAATTAATTCATGTAAAACAGTAAAGTAAAGTAAAAAGAAAAATCCAGAAATAAGTACTGATAGAAATACAAGACACTAACTTCACCAAGTTACTAACTTCAGCTGTGAAAACACCATCTGACACAGAGACAGGGGAGCACAACTATTTTACACCGTCAGACAGACAGGATCAGACATGTTTTGCTATGTTGTTTGATGCAGTGATGAACATGTTGAAACTTGGAGCTAAAATTGACATCGCAAACGTGCTCAGATTTTGAGGAGTATTCATACTGTGTGGCAGGTTGAGGCAACATTCAGTGATGCATAAGATCTGTGTGGTACGCATTTTCACCTTTTTTCACCAATATTGTTGTGTTTAATCAAAAAAGGTGATTGACTGATTAATTAATTAATTAATTAATTAAAAGGTGATTAAGAAAAAAAACAATGGAGGAAAAACCAAGACAAGGGTTCAGAGAAATACAGCAAATTGCTGTATTTCTCTGAACCCTTGTCTTGGTTTGCACACCAATTATTTCAGGAATAACTTTTATCTATTATTTATTTAACTATTTAACTATTATTATCTCCAGTAGGAGACATCAAGCATACCTTAAAATGCCAAAGCCATTTGCAGTTCTTTGAATGTGACTAAATGTATTTAGTCGTTTAAAGAGCATCAGGCCACACAGATGTTTAGTGGGATGTTTACAAGATTTAAGTTTAAGGTTATGGTAGAGTCAGCTTTTCAGAAGCTCCTAAATGCAAAGCAGCATTTTTGTGTTTGCACTTTTGTTATAAAATAACTTGTTGGGACTGATCACAGCTCCAGTGTCTTCTGTTGTAGACTTACAGTGATTCTTGTTTTCAGAACTAAACTCTTTGTGAGATGCACTTCACACACGTACACACACACAGTTCGTTGCCAGATGCCATGTTTATTTTGAGTTTTCATTTGTTGTGACAGTCCGAAGCTCCGGTCTCATCTGATCCCAGCTTCCCCTAGTATATATATATATATATATATATGGATGGAGAAGGAGGCTAGAGGCTAAGATCAAGGTAGCACGGAAGGAGGTTAGCCAGCTATCGGAGTTGCAGAAAGGCGCGATGAGGAAGGTGCCTAAGAAGTACAGGAAGCTGTCCATACCTGAGGCCTTGGAAACTGCCAAGCAACGACTCACAGCCTTGGCCAGCCGCTTGAGGAGGTACACCAGAGAAGAAGAAGAAGAAGGCAAGAGAATAAACCAGCTGTTCTCCACGGAACCAGCCAGCCAAGCCGAACAGGGTCCAGTAACCATCACAGTGGCAGATATCCAAGAAAGGGTCTCCAGTATAAAGAGTTGGACAGCACCAAGCCCTGACATGGTTCAAGCCTACTGGCTGAAGATCTACCAAGGAGATGCCCTGTCCCCACTGCTGTTCTGCATAGGCCTCAACCCCCTCAGTGAGATAATTGACAAGACTGGCTACGGATACCGACTACGGAATGGAGCATTTGTCAGCCACCTCCTGTACATGGATGACATCAAGCTGTATGCCAAGAGTGAACGAGACATCGATTCACTGATCCACACTACCAGGATATACAGCAATGACATCGGAATGTTGTTCGGGCTGGAGAAGTGTAGTCGGATGGTAACAAAGAGAGGGAAGGTAGTCAGAACGGACGGGATCAAACTACCAGAAGGCAACATTGCAGACATAGAGGACAGTTACAAGTACCTGGGGATCCCGCAGGCGAATGGGAACCATGAAGAGGCCGCTAGGAAAGCTGCAACCACCAAGTACCTGCAGAGGGTCAGGCAAGTCCTGAGGAGTCAGCTGAACAGTAAGAACAAGATCCGGGCCATCAACACGTACGCCCTTCCCGTGATCAGGTACCCTGCTGGGGTAATAGGCTGGCCAAAGGAGGGGATAGAAGCCGCTGACATCAAGACAAGAAAGCTCCTTACATTACCTCCTTGCATGGAGGGTTTCACCCCAAGTCCAGCACCCTGAGGCTGTATGCTAAGCGGAAGGAAGGGGGCCGGGGACTGGTGAGTGTCAGCACCACAGTCCAGGATGAGACAACGAATATCCATGAATACATCACGAAGATGGCCCCAACTGACAGCGTGCTCAGTGAATACCTCAGGCAGCAGAAACCCAAGAAAGTGGAGGAAGGCGAGGAACCGTCATGGAAGGACAGGCCCCTGCACGGTATGTACCACCGGCAGATAGAGGAGGTGGCTGATATCCAGAAATCCTACCAGTGGCTGGACAAAGCTGGACTGAAAGAAAGCACAGAGGCACTAATCATGGCAGCACAAGAACAAGCTCTGAGTACAAGATCCATAAAGGCTGGAGTCTATCACACCAGGCAAGACCCCAGGTGCAGGCTGTGTAAAGATGCCCCTGAGACAATCCAGCACATAACAGCAGGGTGCAAGATTCTAGCAGGCAGGTCATACATGGAACACCATAACCAAGTGGCCGGCATAGTATGCAGAAACATCTGTGCCGAATATGGCCTGGAAGCTCCGAGGTCAAAATGAGAGATGCCCCGAAGGGTGGTGGAGAATGACCGAGCTAAGATCCTGTGGGACTTCCAGATACAGACGGACAAAATGGTGGTGGCTAACCAACCGGACATAGTGGTGGTAGACAAACATGAGAAGACGTCCGTAGTGATCGATGTAGCAGTTCCGAATGACAGCAATATCAGGAAGAAGGAACACGAGAAGCTCGAGAAATACCAAGGGCTCAGAGAAGAGCTCGAGAAGATGTGGAGGGTGAAGGTGACGGTGGTCCCCGTGGTAATCAGAGCACTAGGTGCGGTGACTCCCAAGCTAGGCGAGTGGCTCCAGCAGATCCCGGGAATAACATCAGAGATCTCTGTCCAGAAGAGCGCAGTCCTGGGAACAGCTAAGATACTGCGCAGGACCCTCAAGCTCCCAGGCCTCTGGTAGAGGACCCGAGCTTGAAGGATTGACCGCCCACAGGGGTGAGTGGGGAATTTATATATATGCTAATAGAAATATGCTCTATTTGCTAAATAACCTTAAGCTGTCATCTCCTTAACAATGTGGTGCTAGATGTCTCGTATGTTAAAACTACAGTGTGCAGAAGATTGACTACAAAACACATCTAAAAAACACACAAAAAACACACCCTGACTGCATGAGATTAAATTTAATTGTTTTTCACACTTCTGCTTCAACATCTGTGAGGGAAGTCATGTGACAGATATTTGGTAGATTGGAGTGTAGGACGATCATGAAGTGTGTTACACAGAAGCAGTGAAATCTAACACAGGTCTGAGTGTTTTAAAATGATATCACCAGTGTTGGGGAGTAACGGAATACATGTACCGCCGTTACGTATTTAAAATACAAAATATGAGTAACTGTATTCCGTTACAGTTACCGTTTAAAAAGGTGGTATTTAGAATACAGTTACTTTGTTGAAATAAATGGATTACACGGCGGTACTTCCCTGTTTCATATTGTGGCGGGTCAGGACTGTTTGGGTTTTGTTTGACAGCTACGTGCTGTTGTTCCAGGTGGCAGCGATATGGTTGCCATGGTTACAGGGTGACGCTCTCTCTCTGCGTGTTTCCTGGGTGAGAGAGGCCTTTTTGTTGTTGTTGTGCTAAGCTAATAGGCAGAATGCTACCGGTATAGCTCTAAAGAATGTAGCACCATAGGCAGCGTAGTCCGTGCTGCAGGGAGAATGGACTGCCATACACGTTATGTGTCTGTGAGCGAGGGAGGGAGAAAAAGGAAAAGTACGAGCTGTCATCGAGCAAAAACGGGAGCTGGAAGCATGTAAATATAATAATAACCACTGCAGCCAAGAAGAGTGCCTGACGAGCCCAGTTGTAAGTAAGCTATTAAGACTCGACTGTACACCGTGTTCGTGTTTTGCTCCAAAAACAATAAGTTCCTTTGGAGCAGCCGTTCAATGCCTCTCTCTGTCTCTGGCTAGCAAAGTTGACCCAGACAACAAAGTAAAGCTAGTTTTCGGCTACGAGCCCGACAACGTATTAGCCAGAGGTCCCTTTACGGTTCGGAGCCGTGGACCTTCAGTAACAGTAATAAATTACACAGCAATAGTACATTCATGTAGTTGTAAACAGCATAATATATTAAGTAATCCAAAGTATTCCGAATACGTTACTCTCATTGAGTAACGTAACGGAATACGTTACAGAATACATTTTGGGACATGTATTCTGTAATGGAATACATTTTAAAAGTAACCTTTTCAACACTGGATATCACTGTATAAAAATGTATATTGTGTGTATATTGCTGTAGCTTCTATAAAACCAAAGCTATTCTGGAGAACTTTGTCCACCTTTGTGAGGAACAAAGACGCAGGAGAACGAACAGCATCAAATAATTAGTTTCATAAGAGTCGAGTAATGGAATACATTTTGTCTTTTTGATTGAGTAGATTTTCTTCTTTATATTGTGTCAGATAAAGTCTGACAGGTTTTGGCTATTCAGATGATAAAACACATTGAATTAATTTAATATGATGAGTTTTCACAGACTTCAGTCAACCTGTCAGATTACCTGAAATAGGTAACTTTAAACACTTACAGTTTTTTCTGAAGTATCTCTGAAACCCCAAAACGCTCTGCTGATCATCAGGATGGAAAAAAAGAAAGATAAGAAAGGTTTGGATCCATTTCCCCATTTTGGTCTTGTGTTGTCTAATATTGCATATTCTGCCACCGTGACCAATGTCGTAATCATCATTATCAGTACTGTGTGTCTTGTTTCTTTATGTTGTTGTGGGTTCTCAAGAACGACACCATTACTTGAAGAGAAGGTATTTTATCGAACTGTGGTTCACATGTAAACAAAGCTTCGCCATCACAGTCCGCTCAGAGGTACCTTCCTCTAGCTATCTAGCTCCCCCTACAGTTGTTAATACTCCTAGACTGTAGCTCCCCCTACAGTCTAGGAGTATTAACAACATAAAACATGATACTAGGCAAATAAGGATTTGCTGTTATCATTACACTGTGGACTTACTGCTTGGGTAATAGTGATAAACTTCAGGGGAGATCATGATGGCAGAAAACTGCAAACAACTCTATGAAGTCAAGCTGCCTTCATTGTTTCTGTAACCTCAACATGCTGACAGACTTGAAGTTGCTAAAGATTTTAAAAAGTGATAAATATAGGGAAGAAAATTCTCTTTTTCATCCATTTAATCAAACATTTGATGCCTCAGCTGTCTCAGTCCTATAGCGTTCTGCAGCTGCAACTAACAAGAGGCTTGGATTTGGCTGCAGGTACCCCTGTACATCCTTCTCAGCAGCACACATGTGGGTACCATTTAATCACACTTCTTCCTGAGCTTTGTTTCATAACAAGACCAAAGGTGGCATCCCGTGTCACGGTCATATCATCATCCAACTCAAGAAGAAACATTTACGGGCCTCCTGGTTTTGTTTTCTAATCCTGCAAAAGGACTGAGGACAACAAAGCCCAGAGAACACAAGATACACAACATCCAACATTCAGACTCAAACAGACTCAGGTTGGTCCACTTATACTAGATATGAGCATACTTCACATTACTGTGTATGAATAACAATCAAACTTTGGAGATGCAGAGCATGATGTCCCATCATCAGCCTGCAAACAAACATCCAGCAGGCTTTGTTGGCAGAGGTGATGATTCTCCCACCAGGGATCAGAAGAGTGAATTAACCTGTGGTATAAGCAACAGTCACTGAAATATTACTGTTTCAGATAAGAAATCTACCACATAAAGGTCAGGGTGGGAGGGATCTGTTGGAGTGATTTGGTTAAAAGTGTCATTTTTGTGCTTAAATTTGTAAACCTTGTCTAAAACAGCATGTTTACATATTCTATTGTTCTCCTTCCTGGCCTGTTGAATGGTGGGGAGGCCGTAATGTTTAAGTGAGTTTAACTAAGTTTAAGAATATAATCCACCCACTGTTAACATCTTCAATGCTCATGGAGCAGAGCAGCTACCTGAACGCTACCCCATCAGAGGTCGATTATCTTGTTAATAATTTTACCTCCTCAATACGTATGACTCTGCATACTGTAGCTCCTGTGAAAACTAAGGCCTCAAATCAGAAGTACCTGACTCCGTGGTATAATTCTCAAACATGTAGCCTAAAGCAGATGACTCGTAAGCTGGAGAGGAAATGGCGTGTCACAAATTTAGAGGATCATCATTTAGCCTGGAGAAACAGTTTGCTGCTTTATAAGAAAGCCCTGCGCAAAGCCAGAACATCTTACTATTCGTCACTGATTGAAGAAAATAAGAACAACCCCAGGTTTCTCTTCAGCACTGTAGCCAGGCTTACAAAAGTCAGAGCTCTGTCGAGCCAACCATCCCTTTAACTTTAACTAGTAATGATTTCATGAACTTCTTCACAAATAAAATTTTAATCATTAGAGAAAAAATTACCAATAATCATCCCACAGATGTAATATTATCTACAGCTACTCTTAGTACCATTGATGTTAAGTTAGACTCTTTTTCTCCAATCGATCTTTCTGAGTTAACTTCAATAATTACTTCCTCCAAACCATCAACGTGTCTTTTAGACCCCATTACTACAAAACTGCTCAAAGAAGTCCTGCCATTAATTAATTCTTCAATCTTAAATATGATCAACCTATCTCTAATAATTGGCTATGTACCACAGGCCTTCAAGGTGGCTGTAGTTGAACTTTTACTCAAAAAGCCTCTCTAGACCCAGCAGTCTTAGCTAATTATAGGCAAATCTCCAACCTTCCTTTCATATCAAAAATCCTTGAAAGAGTAGTTGTCAAACAGCTAACAGATCATCTGCAGAGGAATGGTTTATTTGAAGAGTTTCAGTCAGGTTTCAGAGCTCATCACAGCACAGAAACAGCTTTAGTGAAGGTTACAAATGATCGTCTTATGGCCTCTGACAGTGGACTCATCTCTGTGCTTGTCCTTCTAGACCTTAGTGCAGCGTTCCATACTGTCGACCATAATATCCTATTAGAGCGATTAGAACATGCTGTAGGTATTACAGGTACTGCGCTGCAGTGGTTTGTATCATATCTATCTAATAGACTCCAATTTGTACATGTAAATGGAGAGTCCTCTTCACACACTAAGGTTAATTATGCTGTTCCACAGGTTTCAGTGCTAGGACCAATTCTGTTTACATTATACATGCTTCCCCTAGGCAGCATCATTAGAAGACATAGCATACATTTTCACTGCTATGCAGATGATACCCAGCTCTATCTGTCCATGAAGCCAGATAACACACAGGAACCTGCAGTTCATTTTTAGTCTATTCTAACCCTTTAAGACCTACCATAGAACCAAGTCCACCAGAGCTTATATTATATTTTTACATGCTGTAGAGCCATTTTTGGGTTCATTTCAAGTTGATATACATCAATACAACCATTATAGCCCAAATTTTAATAATATGTCTGCATTAAGTGCATAGTAATTACATAAATTGCAAAAAAGTGCAATAAACTACAAAAAATTGAAAATTGTTTTTGTTTTTTTAACATATATTTCTAGTTAGAGAAATTTAAGAGGCTTATCCCTCAAAACTGTAAATACAAAAAAGTTGCACAAAATTGTTTCCCACCACAGGAAATTTAATTTGAGTGTCTACCATAGTTTTATTTTTGAAATACACCAATTCTTATATACTGCAGGAAAAATGAAAATAAATATTATAATGCAAATTTGCAAAAAAAAAAAAAAAAAAGCAGCATATGAATCAAAATAAACTATTTCCAGCAGTGCAATATGAGTCCTAAGCATCCCAGAAACGACACAGAAAGTCCGTGAAACAAACAGAAAGGCCCTGATGGTAAAAACTACATTTCCGCAAAATTACGTCACTTCCGGTTTCGGGCAGGACATGGTGGACATGCGATAGTTCGCGCTGATGGATGTAGGAATTGTTACAAACAGCTAATCGGATTGGCAAAACGTGTTTCTGGAATATTATGTTTTTTGTTGCTGCAAGTGCTTTTTATGCAGTTTTTGCAAAGCTATATGTGGAAGGAAACTGTGACTTAGGACAAGCTGATGGCATAAGATGTAAGTGCAACTCCTCCGGTTTCATATGCAAAAAAAAATATTGCGCTAGCTTATGTGAAAGATATGCAGTGCTACTGGGATTTTAAAATAGTTATGCAAAACGGAGCGTGCCTGCTCCGACTGGCTTTAAAGGGTTAAACTGCAGGAATGTCTTAAAGACATAAACACCTGGATGGCCGCTAACTTTCTGCTTCTTAATTCAGATAAAACTAAGGTTATTGTACTCGGCCCTGAAAATCTTAGAAATATGGTATCTAACCAGATTCTTACTCTGGATGGCATTACCTTGGCCTCCAGTAACACTGTGAGGAACCTTGGAGTCATTTTTGACCAGGACGTCCTTCAACGCACATATTAAACAAATATGTATGACTGCTTTCTTCCATTTGCGCAACATCTTGCACAAGTTAGAAATATCCTGTCTCAGAGTGATGCTGAAAAACTAGTTCATGCATTTATTACTTCCAGGCTGGACGACTGCAATTCATTATTATCAGGGTGTACAAAAAACTCCCTGCAAAGCCTTCAGTTAATCCAAAATGCTGCAGCAAGAGTACTGACAGGGACTAGAAAGAGAGAGCATATTTCTCCTGTTTTGGCTTCCCTTCATTGGCTTCCTGTTAAATCCAGAATTGAATTCAAAATCTTGCTCCTCACATACAAGGTCTTAAATAATCAGGCCCTATCTTATCTTAATGACCTTGTAGTACCATATCACCCTATTAGAGCACTTCACTCTCGCACTGCAGGCCTACTTGTTGTTCCTAGAGTATTTAAAAGTAGAATGGGAGGGAGAGCCTTCAGTTTTCAGGCCCCTCTTCTGTGGAACCAGCTTCCACTTTGGATTCGGGAGACAGACACTATCTCTACTTTTAAGATTAGGCTTAAAACTTTCCTTTTTGCTAAAGCATATAGTTAGGGCTGGACCAGGTGACCCTGAATCCTCCCTTAGTTATGCTGCAATAGACGTAGGCTGCTGGGGATTCCCATGATGCATTGAGTTTTTCCTTTCCAGTCACCTTTCTCACTCACTATGTATTAATAGACCTCTCTGCATTGAATCATATCTGTTATTAATCTCTGTCTCTCTTCCACAGCAAGACTTTATCCTGTTTTTCTTCTCTCACCCCAACCGGTCGCAGCAGATGGCCATCCCTCCCTGAGCCTGGTTCTGCCGGAGGTTTCTTCCTGTTAAAAGGGAGTTTTTCCTTCCCACTGTCACCAAAGTGCTTGCTCATAGGGGGTCATATGATTGTTGGGCTTTTTTTTTACTGTACAATATAAAGCGCCTTGAGGGGACTTTTGTTGTGATTTGGTGCTATATAAATAGAATAGAATAGAATAGAATAGAATAGAATAGAATAGAATTGAAAAGTGCAGGCACATTCCTTGTGAGATTCAGGTTTCCTTATCTTCTGAGGGATACCCCTGGCCATTTAGGGGCTCGCCTATGCTTGAATATGGTGAACCATTAAAGTTAATCCGTATACGGGTGTGAGGAAATTACCTTTGAATAACTAGGAAATGTGGTTAAACAGTTGTAAGCATATATTGTGTGGCAGGAAGTCATGTATACAGAGACACGCACACACACACACACACACACACACACACACACACACACACACACACACACAGTGCCTTAGTTTTTATGGCACGCCACAGGGGTTTTATGGTGGGGGGTTGTGTAACTGGGCTGAATAAAAGACTGTGAGAGGAGACTGAAGTTTGGAGCTGGCTACAGGTGTGCTTGTGTTAGCTTTTTGAGCGCAGTCTCCCCTTGGAAGTAAAATGGCTCTTGAGTGGCTGTTGTGTTGTGTTCTGCAGTCTCTCATGGTCTAATTCCAGCAGGGTCGCATGTTTGCACCCAACAGGATCTCTGCAATTTGACTTACCTCTGCAAGTGTGAGGCTGTTCCTCCAGCCTCAACAAACATCTGACTGTCCAGTCAAAGACAAACAAAAAACTGGGAAAAAGCTGGGAGATAGAAAATGCTGTATGGGTGTTGCTGGATGTTGTTGGTCTGAGTCCACACATTAGCAGAGTGCTTCTTGGCCCCACTGACCCATGTGGACAGTGACTGTGGAGAACTGTTCTGGCAAAAGATGGTGCCGGTGAGGTCGGCTGCCATCACGACTGCTCCGACCACCTTTTCTTTGTTTTTGTTTTTTAAGTTAGTTTTCAGCGTTTTTAAATCGGCAAAATCATCACCATTGGATACATTAGGTATGACAGTGTCACTCTTGTTTCAATTGGTATACAATGTACTCACAATTCGAAGTTTTTAACTCCGGATCCGAGCTGGCAATGTAGCCGAGGGAGACCTTGAGGGAGAACAAAGGACGAGACGCGAAGCGGCGGCCTCGAGGGAAACGAGCCGGCGTCAGGAACAGGCTGAGAGCTCGTGCACACCGCACACCTCTGCCTAGCATCCTGCTTGCCAACATCCAGTTACTGGAGAACAAGCTTGATGACCTCACGGCCAGGATAAAGTTCCAGAGAGACATTCGGAACTGCAATCTCCTCTGCTTCACCGAGACATGGCTGAACCCAGCGGTGCCGGACCACGCCATCCAGCCGGCCGAGTTCTTCTTGGTTCACCGCATGGACAGGACACGGGACTCGGGGAAGTCAAGGGGAGGCAGCGTGTGTTTAATGGTTAACAACAATTGGTGCAACAGTGCGAACTTTGTTCCTCTCACACGCTCCTGCACACCAAATCTGGAACTACTGTCCATCATGTGTCGTCCTTTTTATCTACCTCGAGAGTTTACATCGGTCATTATAAGTGCCATTTATATTCCACCACAAGCGGACACGGTCACCGCCTTATGCGAGCTGCATGAGGCACTCACACAGCACCAGACACAACACCGGGACGCCGCGCTTATTGTGACGGGGGACTTTAATAGTGCCAAACTCAAACGCGCAGCGCTGAACTTTCATCAACATATCACCTGCCCCACCAGAGGTGAAAGGACACTGGACCACTGCTACACTACGGTCAAGGACGGCTACAAGGCACAATCTCGCCCTCCGTTTGGCAAATCCGATCACGCCGCCATCTTCCTCCTGCCAAAATACAAACAAAGGCTGAAACAGGAAGTTCCGGTTCAGAGGAAGGTCGCGCGCTGGACGGACCAATCGGTGACCGCGTTACACGACGCACTCGACGACGCAGACTGGGACATGTTCAGAAACAACTCAGATGATGACGTCAACGTGTTTACGGAAGTGGTTGTGGGATTCATCGGGAAACTAGCGGATGATACCGTGGAGACAAAGACTATCACAACGTCTCCCAACCAGAAGCCATGGGTGGATAAAACCATCCACGACGCGCTGAGATCCCGCACCGCTGCCTACAACACGGGACTCACGACGGGGGACATGGACCCGTACAAAGCCGCGTCATATGACGTGCAGAAGGCGGTGAAAGAGGCGAAGCAGCGCTACGGGAGGAAACTAGAGTCACAACTCCAACAGAGTGACTCTAGGAGCCTGTGGCGGGGACTAAGGACAATAACAGATTATAAAGCACCAACAACCAGTATGATGAATGCGGACGTGACTCTGGCAGATGAGCTGAACACTTTCTATACTCGATGCTAGTGCTAGCGGCGCTAACGGCTGCAGACAGGAAGATACTACCAACACCGGAAACGTGCTCGTCATCTCCGAGCATGACGTGAGGAGAGCCTTCAACAGAGTGAACACCAGGAAAGCAGCAGGACCAGACGGCATCCCAGTCGTATCCTCAGAGACTGCGCATACCAGCTAGCTCCTGTGTTCACTGAGATATTCAACATCTCTTTATCGCAGTCGGTGATCCCCACATGTTCATTGTTCCTGTCCCGAAGAAACCCCACCCTGCTTCTCTCAATGACTATCGCCCTGTAGCCCTCACCTCAGTAGTGATGAAGTGCTTTGAACGCCTGGTCAGAGACTTCATCATTTCTTCACTACCAGACACACTGGACCCACTACAGTTCGCTTACCGTCAAAATCGTTCCACAGACGATGCCATCTCTCATCTCCTCCACACATCACTTACTCACTTGGACACCAGAAAGGGGGAATTATGTTAAAATGCTCTTCATAGACTACAGCTCTGCATTTAATACCATAATTCCCTCCACACTCACCACCAAACTGGAGCACCTGGGACTCAGCTCATCTATTTGTCAGTGGATCTTCCTAACTGGCAGACCACAGGCAGTAAGGATGGGTGGACATGTCTCAGCCTCCACCACTCTCAGCACTGGAGCCCCCCAGGGGTGTGTTCTGAGCCTCGTGCTGTACTCTTTGTACACATATGACTGTGTGGCCACTACCAGCTCCACCACCATCATCAAGTTTGCAGACGACACCGTCGTGGTGGGCCTGATCTTTGACAACAACGAGACGCCCTACCTGAAGGAGATTAGGAATCTGGAGAACTGGTGCCAGAGGAACAACCTCCTTCTAAACGTCAGTAAGACAAAGGAGTTGATAGTGGACTTCAGCACTAAGCAGGAGAGGAACTACCAGACCCCCGTCATCAACAAGTTCCCAGTGGAGAGAGTGGACAGCTTCAAATTCAGAGTTCACATCATGCAGGACCTGTCATGGTCCTGTCACATCAACACCGTGGTGAAAAAGGCCCGACAGCGTCTCTACCACCTCAGACGCTTGAGAGACTTCCAACTGCCCTCCAAGGTGCTCAGGAACTTTTACTCGTGCACCATAGAGAGCATCCTGACGGGAAACCTCTCAACCTGGTTTGGGAACAGCACCATGCAAGACAGACAAGCTCTACAGAGGGTTGTGCGTTCAGCTGAGCGCACCATCCGCTCAGAGCTCCCTGACCTGCACTCAATCTACAGCAGCCGGTGCTGGACCAAGGCCAGGAAGATCGTGAAGGACCTCAGCCATCCCAACAACAGACTGTTCTCTCTGTTGAGGTCAGGAAAGCGATTCCGCTCTCTGAAGACCAACACAGAGAGACTGAGGAGGAGCTTCTTCCCGTAGGCGATACAGTCTCTCAATCACACCACCACACAGTACTGACCCACACATATAGTTCTTACACACACACTGAACATTCTGGACTTTGTTTTCACTTCATCACTTAAATCACTTTAAGCATATTTGCACTGCACAAGACACTTACAAATGTGGATTGCACAACACTGGACATTATATTTCTTCATTTCCATTTAATACTTGTACAGCTGCTGTTATTGTATATATATATATATATATATATATATATATAAATGGTAAATGGCCTGTATTTGTATAGCGCTTTTACTAGTCCCGCCTAGGGACTCCAAAGCGCTTTTACACGTCCAGTCATCCACCCATTCACTCTCACATTCACACACTGGTGGAGGCAACCTTCCGATTACAAGGCGAACTCCCAACTCTTGAGCCACGATCGCCCCTATATATATATATATATATATATATATATATATATATATATATATATATTTCTCATACATTCTTATATATTTCTATACTGTGTATTGTGTATTTTGTTGTACAGTTATTTTATTTTCAACTTTAATTTATATATTTTATTTTATTTTATTCCTTCCTAGTTAAATTTACCCTTTTTAATTTTCATATTTATTTCCTATCTTATTCATAGCCTTTTCTTTTTTTTCTTTAGGTCACGAGCAGTTGTGTAAGCATTTCACTGCATATTGTACTGTGCATGACTGTGTATGTGACAAATAAAATTTGAATTTGAATTTGAATTTGAACTGAAAAGAGAATTAAAATGACAAAAAGCCAAACAGGATTTCCATATTGGAATCAGCAATCAAAAAAACATTGGTTCGTATTTCAATTAAATATGAATATGTTGCTTAACTATGAATGGTTAAGATCTGGTTTGATTTACATCCTTCACACAGCACATTTGTCCAGGCCTTCAGGTAAACATAGAATTAATCTCAGGTAACATGACTCAGAGTAGAGATTCTGTAAGAAAGATTGCTAGCTCTAATATTATTACCACAAAATCCAAGGACACACCAACAGCTCAGATTTCTAGAAGTATTTAAACAAATGTCAGTCTATCCTAATTCTAGCTTAGAATTGAACAAATTTCTTTAAGCTTCAATTTTACCAAATACACTTATCAATTGTCTTATAACTAACAACATTTGTCTAAATCATCTCCAACACCCTGGTGAACAACGGGGAGGAAGCTCTCCAACATTAAATGGATCGGTGCTTCCAGGATCTCGTAATGTCGAAGGCTCAGAGTCTTCCCGGGGCAAAACTGAGACACCGTCATTGAAAAGATGTTGCCTGGCAGACTCCCCCGGCACAACATCGCCAGCCGACAAAGATATTGCAGACATCCTAGAGTCAATCAACAAACGATTGTCCAGTTTCGATGCAAGGCTGTCCTTGGTGGAGACTCTACAGCGGGAATTTAAATCCTTGTGAGAATCCCTGGAGTTCAGCCAGCAGCAGGTGGAAAACGCTCGCTGCTGAAAATGCCACGCTAAGGGAGTCGTCAAATGTCTCACTGAAAATGTTACAAAGCTAAATAGAGAAAATAAAAAAATAAAAGAGTTATTGATCTCGCTCGTGGCATACGAGGTAAACTTGTATTTTCTGGTATTCCAGAATCCGCTGGAGACGCGTATGCACTGCCATAATTAAACAATTAAATCAAGGTCGTAAATTTGGCATGGACGGAAGGGACATGTCCGCACCAATAATTTGATGTCTTCGAGTAAAGAAAAACAAATCCGATAGAAAGGAAAAAACGATCTGTCAATATCTCATTCACCCAGTGGAGCAGAAAGAGTTAAATTACGTTCTCTACTGGAGTCCTACGTCATGTGACAAATACGGCCAATGTGATTGGCTGTGCCTTTCAGAGAGCTCTGTTTAGTTTTAGCAGCGGCAAGCCTGCGCTGCGGGTCGTGATGGTAAATTCGATTCTTTTTACTGAATCGAGTTTTAATGAGTCACTCACCAAAATGAATCCGGTTTCTTGAGTCATTTGAGTCACTGAGTCAGTTGACCAGAGAGTGAAAAAATTTACATTTTCACTCAAACTTAATTTGTTTCTCTTTTCATGTAAATCCCACTGCTAAGATGAATGATTCTAAAAAGAACAAGTATTTTATAGAGCAAAAAAAACCCCAAAACATTTCTAAAATTAAGCAATTTCCTATCAAAATTGCTTAATAAACATTTATTTTGTTTATTTGTATTTTATTAGTATTTTCATTAAATGTGTCAAATATATATTTTCTCATCTAAATGTCCACAGAGCTGTGAGCCAGGGGGCGGTAACGCGCCTTAACATTGGTTGCCAACCAAAAAGAAGAAGAAGCTGTGACCCAGGAGGGAGGGGGTGAGTGAGTGAGTGATTCGTTCGCTCGGTCTATGATTCAGCACAGGAGGGAGGGGGTGAGCAAGACCTGAGTGATTCGCTGTAATAAAAATGTATATTAAAAAACTGTAAAATGTATATTTTCACTCAAACTTAATTTGTTTCTCTTTTAATGTAAATCCTACTGCTAAGATGAATGCTTGTAAAAGAAAACAACTATTTTATAGAGCAAAAAAGAGCAAAAAAAATTCTAAAGGGAACATTCATTTATTTTTATTTTATTTTATTAGTATTTTCATTAAATGTGTCAAATATATATTTTCTCATCTAAATGTCCACAGAGCTGTGAGCCAGGGGGCGGTAAAGTGCCTTAACATTGGTTGCCAACCAAGAAGAAGGGTTCATTGTACCCATGATTTGCATAATGACTGAAACCAGCTCACTGAGGAACAATGGGCTAGGAGGTCAGTTCCTTAATTTTAATTATGCAAATTCTCATTATTTATAAGATTGGGGGAACCTGCAGTCAGCTGAGACTGAAGAAGTCACTTGGATGAGTGACGAAACGTTTCTCCAGCAAAACGCTACGTCCAGATGAACAGAATCAACATTTGGAGGTTTTGGAGATTTACTTACCCGGATGGTTGAGCATGCATCAAGACATTTTAAAATGTTCAAAGGGAAATGCTATCATTGCTCCATGGAGAAGACATCAGAAAATTAACAATAATAATGTCCTCAGAGCAAAGAGTGAACATTCAAATAAAAAATAAAACCAACATCCAGTGTGTGTCCTTTGTTATGTGTGACAAATGCTGGGTAAAACAAAAAGAATCCACGATGCTGATAAAGCTGTTGATAAATCTGGCAAAAAGGTCACAGTCTTTGTTAATGTTTAAGTTAAAATTCGCATCTATAAGCAGTCTGGATAGCTTCATGGAGGAGGATCAATGTCACTGAACTCCTTTAAGGAGAAACCATTTATAGCACAGCAAAAACGATCATGAAAACCAAAAAATCCAAAAACTGCATTAAAATTTTATCAGCCTGTGGAGTAACCACCTGGACAGAGAATATAAAATAGTTCAGTTAGTGAATACTAAGGGTTTGATCTTTGAAATTAGTGAATTGTACTCACCAAGAGGAGTCTTTAACTAAAACTAATTGACTTGACAATAAAGTGTTAAACTATTGTCAGTCATGAGGCAGCCATTACACTGTAACTTCCAGTTTTACCAGTAGAGCGCAAAGATTTTAATTTTGACTAATGGCCATTTCAAACTTCAAAGGTTTAACAGGAGCTCTGAGCTGGTCCAGGAGACGCGAGCTAGAGTCACATGTTCATGAAATTTTGTTTTATCAGACACTTCAGTTATGTTTTCTTCTTAAACTACTACAAAAGACACTATGAATGTGTCCAAAGGGGAGGAGCAATAATTAAAATACAAAGCTTTGTGAAAACTAAAGTCAACTATTCAAGAACACTGGTCACCCGTTCTTGCCATAGGTTTATCACCTCCTTATTTATGTAATTTCATAAAGCACAACTGTAAAATGCCACTGTTATTTTAGTTAAAAAAGTTGTTTATTCCCTGTGCCCAAGTTGCTATATTGCTTTAATAAAAAAAAAAAGAAAGAAAAAAAAAAGATGCAATTTAACTACTAACAGAATTATCTTTATTTTTATTTTTTGTAAGAAAAAAATTAAAAAGTTACTAAAATTCAACTTTTCGCCATGTCAGCAGCTGCCAGTTGTTTTTTGGGTGACAAACAGCTTAAACTCTTTAGTCTCAAGCACAAACATCCTGCAATGAAGGTTTAAAGACACTGATTGATGCTCTGGCTTCTTTTGGGTTGTGGTTTAATATTTATTCTTTTTTTTCTTCAGTGAAAAAACATGTGCATCGGTTAGCCACAACCAGACCAGAACAAGTCAGATTTTATCTGTGACACCTTTGTGAAACCCACAGAACCACACGAGAGAAACAGATGGGGCTAATGTTTGTTAATCTTACAGGGAAACTAAACTGTTGATCAGCATTTGACAAACAAAGACAGTAATTTTACTGAGGACACAAAACAAGAGGACGATTTCATTATAGAGGTGTGTGTCTATATACCTGTATAATACACATTTAAAAATATTTTCATCACTTTTTTGTGAACTATATGAATCTAATTTGGTGATAGAAAGACATAAGACATGGAAAAATCTGTAACATGTGGATGTCCTCTGGTCTGAGGTACTGGGTGGACCAGTTAGAAACCAGCAGCTGGACGTCAGCGGTTGGACTGGTGGACTACTTCAGTGAAGAGTAGACGACGTCTGGCTCTGGTTTAAAGTCTGAACACAAACACACACAGTTCAAACAACATGAGACATCATTACAAGCTTTGTAGTTCAATCAAGACCTCCAATCTCCACCTCTCTGCATCACACACAGTCCCAGTTCAGACTTTACTGGGAACCAGCTCAGATACAAATCACAGAGCTTCCATACTGCTCACACTTTTTAAGACGTTCATGAAAAAGCTAGTAAAGTCATAAATCAAAAGAGATTTGGTTAACTGATGATTCAAAATTGCCCATAGGTTTGACTGTGGTTGTAAATGGTTGTCTGTTTCTCCGTGTTAGCCCTGCGACAGACTGGTGACCTGTCCAGTGTGTATGCAGCTTGTGTATTTAGTTTATTATGCTAAGCTAAGATGGCAGAAGAAACATTACATTAGCTTAGCGTGCTGGCTGGCTGGAAATGAAGTAACCATAAAGCTCATCTCTGTCCAACGTTAAAGTTAAAAAGCAGCTGTACCTCTGGTCTTGTTTGGTCTGATGGTTATTTGTCCATAACTGACTTCGTCAGTTCTCACTGCTGAATAGACAGCAGCTGGATCACTGTCTGCACAATAAAATCACACTGCAGTGATCCCCAACCTTTTGTGTGCCACGGACCGGTTTAATGTCCGACTATATTTTCACGGATCGGCCTTTAAGATGTCATGGATAAATACAACCAAGACAAAAACTGTAGTATTTGGTAAATTTAATAATAAATGTGAATTCACTGTGTAAATGTGTTTCTTCCTGAAATGCATCAACAACATTGACAGTAACATTCTCCTCTCTGCCACTTAATGCTCCCTGGTCGCTATGGTAACACATAAATATTTCTTTCAAAACAAGACACACAACTACAACACAGGAAAACAAAGTTAAGGACAAAACCCCCGAAAACCTGTTGATCTCCATTTGTGTGGTCAGCAAATGGATTCCTGCACAACTGTTTACCGTTTACTGGCAAAAGACAGAAACAGCAATCAAGTTGTTTTTTGTCAGTGATGAAGCAGTAGAGAAAACAATTCAGAAGGTGTCCAAGATGTGCCATCAATTCCATCTACTATAAGGATACATCAGGCAGTGACCCTTACCTAGGGAGAACTGACATATAGGGATATCAGCTGCCTGTGCACAATAAATCAAATTTTGACCTGTCAGTGCTTTCATGCAAAGCATTTCACATTCAATCATCAATAGACAGCACCCACAGCCACAGAAATTCAGTAGCAAAGTCCTGAAGTTGTTGGTGAATGGTGTGTGGTAAAGTGTGGTAGTGACCTCTACCCAGGTGTCATCACAGATACAAGTGAAACACTTGCTGAGGTCAAAGGAGCTTGCAAAGAAAAGCGTCTGGACTTCTTTAAGTTACTTGAAGACGTTTCACCTCTCATCCGAGAAGCTTCTTCAGTTCTAAGGTCAAATGGTGGAGAGTCCCAGATATAAACCTAGTGGGAGTGTCCCCCCACAGACTCCCATCACCCTCTGGAACACAAACTTGGAGTAAATAGGACCCTACACCACCGGGCAGAACATGTTCCCTCTAAGCCTGAAGGGAAAAAGAAGGAACACACACATGTAAAGGAAGCACTCAAAACGTGCGGCTATCCTAAATGGGCGTTCTTAAAGTCAGCAAAGAGGCACAGAAAAGAAGATCAGACACCAGCGAGGGAGGATAAGAAGGACAGACGCAACAACATTGTCATCCCCTATGTAGCCGGTGTATCAGAAAAACTCAGGAGGGTTTTCTCCAAGCATGACATCCCGGTGTACTTCAGACCCAGCAACACACTCAGACAAAAACTGGTTCACCCGAAAGACAAAACGCCAAAACACAGACTTAACAATGTGGTGTTTGCTGTACATGCAGGGAGGAATGCCCAGACCTCTACATTGGAGAGACCAAACAGCCACTTCACAAGCGCATGGCACAACACAGAAGAGCCACCTCCACAGGACAAGACTCAGCTGTCCATCTGCATCTAAAGGTCAAAGGTCACTCTTTCGAGGATGCCAATGTTCACATTTTGGACAGAGAGGACAGATGGTTTGAAAGAGGAGTGAAAGAAGCATCTATGTCCACTGTGAGCGACCATCTTTGAACAGAGGCGGTGGTTTACGACACCAACTCTCTGCCATCTATAATCCAGTTTTGAGATCCCTCCCCAGACGCCTTAACACCCACTCACACCCTGGGCCATCTGACCTCAGGAATTCGCATGATAAGGTGGGGCCAGGTTTCACAATGAACTCACCCGAAACTCTGGCTGATTGGGACCCACACCCAGTTCCACACCTTGGCTCAGGCGATTAGAGGATCATCAGGGGGTCCTTTTGTCCCTCTGTGGGGGGACACTCCCACCAGGTTTATATCTGGGACTCCCCACCATTTGACCTTAGAACTGAAGAAGCTTCTCGGATGAGAGGTGAAACGTCTTCAAGCAACTTAAAGAAGTCCAGACGCTTTTCTTTGCAAGCTCCTTTGACTACGATGACCTGGATGACTGAGAACCTTCACAGACACTTGCTGAGGTCGGTTGCATACACAAAATTGGGCTCAACAAGTTTTTCTGGCCAGTCAATGAAGAAATACTGTGGTATCTCTTTGAGAATATTTTGGGTGTCATCACACCACTGAAGCCAGCCACAGCTGATTTCAGCTGATTATGTTAGCTTGAATGAATAAACACTCCCAAGTCTATCAATCTAACTATCAGAATCCTCGAAGCGCAGGCCGAGAAGCTGGTGTGGCAGCAATTAGGTCATTGTCTGACCCAGTGTTTGTGTTTCAGTTTTTTTCAGTTTTTATTTTTTTCATTTATTGTTATTCATGGTTCTGGTTCTCTTGATTGTTTTTATGCTTGTACTTTAATAGTTTCTAGTTCCTATGTTTCTATTATTGTCCCTTCCATGTATTCCATGTTTTATCTCTATCTCTACTGTCTCCATGGTCGTGCATCTCCTGTATCCATCCCTCTGTCTCCCCAGTCAGTCATGTCTCTGTGCCTGTCTCATGTTTCCTGTTTTACTTTGACAGTCTCATGTCCTCTGTTAGTGTATTTAATTTGGCATCCTCCTCATCTTGTAGGTTCAATCTCTTCAAGCTGTGTTGCTCGTGTATTCCTACTTCCTCATTACTCCTCTGTGTATTTAAGTCGTGTGTTTTCCTCTGCCCATTGTGTACCAAGATTGCTGTGTATTTCCCCACGTGGCCTGTCTAGATCTACCTTTGTTGTGATCTGGTGCTGTATAAATAAAATTTAATTAAATGAATGTGTGGTTTTTGTGATTTTTTTCCTTGTATCATTAATTGCTTAAAACTGCACTTTTAAAGTAATGCTGAAGAAAACTAAAATATTACAATTACCAACATTGTAGTTCCTGGATATTCTCTGCGATACCACGCTGCATGCAGCATTAAGTGATGCCTATTATAGACTGCAGCAGCTTCAGACTGTTTTTTTTTCTCATCTTAACACCTCAGTTGTAAAATAGCACCTGTATACAAAGAAATGGGGGTGCTTTCTGTGTAAAAGACGTGTGGATAACCACAAAGCTGCAGTTAAACACACTGACACCTTTGACCACAGGGCACAAGACAAACATGTTCTCACAACAAGAACGCTCACCCACGTCGGACTGACTACAGTTAACAACAGGATGTCGCTCCTGTGGTTTTATATGCAGAACAGTCAAAGTCTATAATTGTAATAAAGATACTTGTTTTATTCAACCTGTGTCTTTATGTCTCATATATGCTGAGAACTTGTGTTTACTAATCTCAAATATTAGACCTAAATGGGTTATATAAGTTTATTGTTATTTGCTGCTCAGTACTGCTGAAGTCACAACACACCTGAGATCCCAGTGATATAATAATATTAGATTGCATTATTGCACCAGTAGGCAGTAGGGTGAAGTGTCTTGCCCAAGGACACAATGACCAGGACAGAGAGAGCTGGGGGATGGAACCGGCAACCTTCCAGTTACAGATGAGCGTCCCAGCCCCCTGAACCACGGTTGCCCTGTAATATGCAGTGGACCTGTAGCTGAGCTGAAGCTCTCAGACCCACTGCATGCATATGCATATGCAGCCCAAAGAAAATACAGATCATTCACATTTGGACAAAAAAAAGAGATATTTCATTCCTCCTAAAGTACATCACTAAAGTCTGAAATAGTCCTGCTTAGTTATTTCTTCTTCACCATGTGAACACACACAGTCATTTCTGACTCAAACATCATAATGCTGCCACAAGCACAAATGTGTATTAATCCATGACTGATAAAGTCTCCAACAATCACCATTTCTTGTTTGTTTGAGAAAACATTCACAGAGCAGCTGTTTCAAGAAATAATAATAACAACATAATTATGATTGTGAGGTGTGATTAAAGTTTGATGGATTTAGTAGTTGGTGGGAACTACTGTGTTTGTGTTTATAAGTCAATTATCATTTCTCCTGACTTAAAGTAACCAATACAACAATGAGTAAAACTCTTGATAGGCCATTCAGCCTGGTGCTAAACTATTTGGCTTGTACTATGGTGACCATTAAACTTAATATTAGCATGTACAGTGGATATAAAAAGTACACACTCGTGCTAAAATACTAGGTTTGTGTGATGTTAAAATAAGACCACAATAAATGTTTTTAAAACACTTCCTATGATCATTGTAACGGTCTTTTGCATTTGATGTTTGTTGCATTTGATATTTGTTTAGCTGTATGTCTGGATTTTGTTCCTTTGCGCCCTCTGGTGGTGAACTATGTAGGGTACAGCTTTGCTGTTTGGGTCTCCACCCAGCCACTTGTCTTTTGCTAGCGCACACGGTGTCTGCATGCGGCAGCTCACAGTTAGCTCCACACATGGAGAAAATGTTGTTTAAAGAGTGGAAATAATTGACAAAGAAGATGGAAGATAAGGCAATAAGGCCATAAAGGATTATTTAGCACCTCCTGGATGTCAGCTCACGAGGTTTGTGTATTTTAAGTGTTTTATTTTCTGTAATTAAGGATTTTTGATTGATTGACACTACGTACAAGAGCGCATTTTGATGTGATGTTTTTGTTTTATTGTTTTGTCCGTGAGCAGTTCTCACGGGTTGCCAAGACCAGAATAAACCCTGTTCTATACTACATCGTGCGTACGTCAATCCTTGAGGGTGCTACAATCATCATGAACCTTTACAATTCAACTGAAAAACAAAAAAATCTGTTGGGGGACAAAAATTCCAATAAGACTTTTGTATAAGACCCTCAAACTAATACTTTGTTTGTCACTACCTGCGTCTAGGGAGCCAGTGCTCTCTCCCTGTGTGTGTTTACGTTCACTCTCCCAGATGTTTTGGACATGGAGTGACCTATGACAAGGAAGTGCCCTGGTGCGGGAGACAGCTCATCAAGCCATCAGCAACTGTCAGATAATGCTTAAATAAACATAAAAATAAGAATTAAAAGTGCTAAGTAGATAAATATATACATGAGTGCAGGTGGTGATCAGTGCAAACGTGGAATGATGCAGTGAACACAGTGTAGGGTCATGTGTTAGTGGTGGGAACAGTCATATGGTTATTGTTCATGAGTCCACCAGCAGAGGGGAAGAAACTGTTCTTATGGCGAGAGGTTCTGGTGCGAATGGACCGGAGCCTCCTGCCTGAGGGGAGCAGGTCAAACAGACTGTCTCCAGGGTGAGAAGGGTCAGTTGTGATCCGAGCTGCACGCCCCAGTGTCCTGGTGGTGTACAGGTCCTGCAGAGATGGGAGTCTGCAGCCAATCACCTTCTCGGCAGAGCGCACAACACGCTGCAGTCTCTGTTTGTCCCTGATGGTGGCTCCAGCATACCACACGGTGATGGAGGAGGTGAGGATGGACTCGATCATTGCCGTGTAGAATTGCATCATCGTCCGTGTTGGCAGGTTGGATTTCTTCAGCTGCCTCAGGAAGTACATCCTCTGCTGGGCTTTCTTAATGACGGAGGTGATGGTGGGCTCCCACTTCAGGTCCTGGGTGATGGTGGTACCCAGGAAGCGGAATGAGTCCACAGAGGTGATGAGGGTGTCAGTCAGGATGATGGGGGGGAGTGGGGCTGTGCGCTTCCTGAAGTCCACAATAATCTCCACTGTCTTCTGGGCATTCAGCACCAGGTTGTTGTGGCTGCACCAGGACACCAGATGTTCAACCTCCCTCCTGTAGACAGACTCATCCCCGTCCGAGATGAGTCCAATAACAGTGGTGTCATCTGCAAACTTGATTAGCTTGACAGACTGGCGGGTGGAGGTGCAGCTCTCCTGTCTGCCTACCTGCTCACCATTGGATCAAAGTTGCCACTATTCACCCAGACCTCCCTGGAAATTATCTCCTCCTGCTTGCATATAAGTTGTTATCATTTGCATAGAATTCACCAGTGCAGGCAGTCATTGGAATCCCATGCGGACACGCTTCTCCTCTGTTGCAGTCTTACAGAATGCCTTTGTCCACCCCGTTATTGTGCCCTGCTCCTGGATTCACCTCCCCAAATGCCCTGGCTTAGCGTGTACTTCTTCATTGTGTTTTGTCACGGGTCATAGTTCATAGCCTCAGAGTTCATCACTGTATGCTCTCCATAGCTCCTCGTCCCTGTATCATAGTCACAGCCGTAGAATACATCACAGTGCAAAAACCCATAGTGTGTAACTCGTGTCCTGCTTTATTTTTTGTTTAATCATTGAATTTTTGTCCCTGTAAATAGACCTGTGCTTTTGTATTCTAGTGTGTTGTATGACCCAACTTATTGTATATATCCACTGCCTCACTTGCACTCAGCACTGTCCTGAGATCTTTAGTATTACGACACTCTTACGCACTCCTTCGAGTCTGTTGTCTGCTCCACGAGTCCTGCTGCCATCTGAAGGCTTATGCCTGAACCAGGCTTGGAAAGAAAGCTTTTGTCTTGCAATCATTCCCTCTTAGTCCAGACATGTTGAAAATAGATTATTACATTTAGTACACAACAGTACTTGCCAGAAATTCCAGCAGCTCCCTCAGTGTTGCCGCAGGTGTCTTAGCAGGATCACTGAACAGTTTCCGCCTTAACTAACTAAAGCCTTTCAACAATGAGATCCCTTTGATGGCCAAGTAATTGTCTGGAAAGTCTTATTAGCACAGCACACTGTTACTTGATTGATTGACTGTAATTGTGTCTTTAATTCTCAGCAGGTGTTTACCCAAGAAGACTGGATCCTGTGATTAAGTCAATCGGTGCTTCAGCAAAAAATTAGTTTAAGGGTGTACACACCAATGCAACCAGCTTACTGTACTTTTTCCTTATATTCATAATGTGTTAAATTTTATTTATATTTTTTGCCCTGCTAGACTTATTTGTTTATTTTTACCATAATGTATAGGTTTTCCACTCATTGCATTAAAGATGGGAAAGGTTTTCAAATAATTTATTGTGATCTCAGTAGTTATAATCACAAAACTCTTTTTTAAATATTTTTATATTATTTGTATTTTTATCATATCCACTGTAAAATAAAGCCAAGCCTTGCAGTAGGTAAAGGTAAATATTGATGAACACAAAGAAGAGCAGCTGTACCTCTCATCTTTGATTTTTTCTTCTCATCTTTGATGATGATTGGTCCATAAGTGACATCGTCAGTTCTCACTGCTGAGTAAACAGCAGCTAGATCACTGTCTGCACAATCAAACACACACAAAGGACATCAGTACAGGTAAAACAGCTGATCATATAGAAAGTGATGAAAAGTGTTTAAGAAGTAGAATTTAGAGTCAGTGAAAACATGGCTGCTGCTGTAAAACATAAACAGACCTGATACAGGAGGAAGTGACTGAGCTGAGCTTTCAACAACAAGGATGAAGGTTCAACATATCAAGAGGTCAAAAACTACCAAATTATTAACTTCAAAAATGTTAGATTTACAATTTGAAATGGAAAAAAAAACTATTTAATTTGGATGCAACTAAAAATGTAGGTAATTCTGAAATATGCAGCAGTCAAGAGGGTTTAAAAAAGAATACTGTTATTATTAAACATGATTTTATTTGTAATGAATCTCATTGAGATTCATAGTCTGTGTGCAGACTGTTTACAGCTTTTAGAAATGATTTCTACATTTTTCTTCCTCATCTTACGACCAGCAGCTCTGTGGTAAAACACTCGCTGCCTACATGTGTTTCTATAATGAGAAACAGGATGCTGGATGACTGCAGAGCTGTTTGTTTCAGTTAACCACAGACCACAAACACACAGTCCAGCTCACAGTGAACAACACTCAGTAAGTACAGACACATGGTTACATCAAACTAAGGTTTCACATTTCAGATAAAGAAATAAAGAGTATAAACTTAAATATTGTGATTTCAGGGATGAAAGACATCTGATTAAAAGGATCACAATCTGATGTGTTGCTTATCGAAAGTTTCGTTTAAATGAAAATTTAAACATTGCACTCTGCATTAATAAAGCTTTTAATATAATTACTATTATAAACTGTAAAAATAAAGAATTGTGATTTCAGGGTTAAACTCAGCATCAAATCAGGAAAAGTTGGAATATTTTTTTTTCATATTTCCAAGCTCTCTGTAATGTCCTCATAAGCCTTTATATAAACCATCCATAAAATTAATTAAATAAATTCTAACCATCCTCTCTGAACTATTTGAATGGTGTTGTGACCCAAGTCATCATTTTGTGTATAGTATTCACTTCTCCATACGTTGGGGTGTTTTCGTTTATCTAAGTTCCAGGTAGAGGGTGATCATTGCTTGAAAGTGACTGAAGACATGTCAAGACTGGCTGTTTCCTGCCTACTTCCTGTTTCCAATGAAGCTGTGCTGTATGTTTAGTTGTGCATTGTTTTATGATCAGGTTTCTGCATCTAGAATAGCTAGTTATTATTTTTGTACACATTGTAAAGATTTTAAATAATCCTTATTTGAAGGGAATAAGCCTGTTTTCTTGGTGGGTGTGAAGCCTTTTTCTTTAAACACCTTTTCCCCCTAGGGCAGGGCAGACTGGGTCAAAGGTCAGAAGAAATGCCATGGACAGTTATTTTGAAGCCCATGTAAAAATGGCAGTGGACAAAATGCAAACACCTAGGCTTTACCGGTTACAACATCTAAAGCCAAAAGTGTCCCAAGGGTTTCTTCATATATATATATTTTTCATTTCAGTGTGATCGGATAAACATTATACTAGCTCATGCTGGAAACACATGTAACCCAAGTTTTTGAAATTCAACATACAAGATTTTGTGAGACAGTGTATCTCTAACAAAACAGGTGGAATAAGAACAAAAAAAAAAAAAACAACCTTTAACTAAGTGCTTATTTTAAAATAAAAAAATAATAATAATAAAAAAAAAAAATTGGACCAAAGCTTTCAAAATAAAAATCATGCATTCTCGGCTGTTTCATTTATCTTCCAAATGTTTGTAAATGTTAAGTCCACAGAACAGAAACACAAATAATCACAATTGACAGTATTTACAGTGGGTACAGAAAGTATTCAGACCCCTTTAATTTCCCACTCATTTGCCCATTTGCCAAAATTTCATTTTTATTCCTCATTAATGTATGTATCATATTGACAGAAGAACACAGAATTGTTGACATTTTTTGCAGATTTATTAAAAAAGAAAAACTGAAATATCACATGGTCCTAAGTATTCAGACCCTTTGCTCAGTATTTAGTAGAAACACCCTTTTATCTAATACAGCCATGTATGAGTCTTTTTGGGAAAGATGCAACAAGTTTTTCCACACCTGGATTTGGGGATCCTCTGCCATTCCTCCCTGCAGATCCTCTCCAGTTCTGTCAGGTTGGATGATAAATGTTGATGGACAGTAGGGGTGGGCGGTATAAACGGTATACAGTAGAGATTTTGACTATACCGCTCTGCCACGTTAGCGCATGTTGATGATGTCATCAAGCTGTGCCTGTTTGGTCAAAAGCATGGCAGTGGCTACAAGCATTATCAACTACAAATTATGCCGGTAATAACAAAGAGACGAAGCACTTTTGAAATATGGGGAAAGCCAAAAACTGCACTTCCTCCACTTCCTTAACATTAATTCATTAATGTTGAATTCTCTCGCAGCTGCTCTATTCCCATGTTGTTGCAGTATATTAATGACTAACCTCGTATTGTGGATGAATAATCTCAGTTGTTCTCCTGACTGAAGTTTGGTCCTTGTATAGCATCCTGACATGCGATTGCATTTGTCCCTGACCACCAGAGTCCGTCACGTTAACTTTAATCGAGTGGAAAAACAGTTGGTGTTCATCCTCCAGCTTCACTATACTAATGTCATGCTAGCTGTGTTGCTATGGTTGCTACCATGTAGCCCAACTTCAGTAACCTTACAAACGCCACTGCTGTTTAGTTTTCTGTCTTCATTTATGTTGGAAGTGATAGCAGAGCTGTACGTTTTAATTTGTTACATAAATCTCTCAGTCAGAACACGGTATGTCATGTTTAGGTGTAAACTAGCGAGCTAACTTCCTGCTAACTTCTAACTCTGTTAAATTAAATGCATTCTGTTTTCATGGATGCCTAGATGTTTAACTTAATTGTTACACCTGATCATTTTACTAAAGATAAAAGAATTTAGACGGTTTTAAACTCTCAGTGTTTGTTTGACTTTGAGACCTGAAGCAAACAACATTTTGGATCCAGATTACTCCACGAAGCACCTCAGTACGGCAGCCGTAATGCTCCGACAATCCATCAAGCAGTGCAGCTTCGTAGTTACCAAACTCGTACTAAAGCATTTTTGACAGATTTCTGCACATAGTGTACCACAAAAAAATCGATTCGAGGTCAGTAAGCACAACCAGAATTCATACATCAGGCGCACTCTCGATTTTTGAGGAAATTAAAGGATTTTAAGTGTGCCTTTTAGTGTGGAAAATACGTTATTTCACAATATATATCGTTAACGCACGCGCTTCAAGTTATACCGCGATATGGCTTTTAGGTCATATCACCCAGCCCTAGTGGACAGCCATTTTTAGGTCTCTCCAGAAATGTTCAGTCTGGTTTAAGTCAGTGCTTAGGGTCATTGTCTTGTTGGAAGGTAAACCTAGGCCAAGTCTGAGGTCCTGAGCACTTGGGAGAAGGTTTTTGTCCAGGATATCCCTGTATTTCCCATTCATCTTTACTTCAATTGTAACTAGTTGTCCTGTCCCTACAGCTGAAAAACACCCACATGATGCTGCCACCACCATGCTTGGCTGTTGGGACTGTATTGGACAGGAGAAGAGCAGTGCCTGGTACCAAAAAGTTCTATCTTGGTCTCATGAGAACACAGAATCTCATTTCTCACCATCTTGGAGTCCTTTGGGTGTTTTTTTTAGCAAACTCCATGTGGGCTTTCATGTGTCATGCACTGAGGAGAGGCTTCCGTCACCCCCGACTAGTGGAAGGCTGCAGTGACGGTTGGCTGTCTATAACTTTCTCCCATCTCCCGACTGCATCTCTGGAGCTCAGTCACAGTAATCTTTGGGTTCCTCTTTACCTCTCTCACCAAAGCTGTTCTCCCCCAGTAGCTCAGTTCAGCCAGATGGTCAGCTCTAGGAAAGGTTCTGGTCATCCCAAACATCTACCATTTAAAGATTATGGAGGATTATGGAGGCCACTGCACTCTTAGGAACCTTAAGTGCAGCAGAATTTTTTTTTTGTATTCTTGGACAGATCTGTGCCTTGCCACAATTTAGTCGCTGAGCTCTTCCGGCAGTTCCTTTGACCTCATGATTCTCATTTGCTCTGACATGCATTGTGAGCTGTAAGGTGTTATATAGACAGGCATGTAATATGACTAATCAAGTCCAATCAGAATAATCAAACACAGCTGGACTCATATGAAGGAGCAAAACCATCTCAAGGATGATCAGAAGAATTGGACAGCACCAGAATTAAATATATGGGTGCCACAACAAAGGGTCTGAATACTTAGGACCATGTGATATTTCAGTTTTTTTTTTTTTAATAAATCTAAAATCTAAATCTGTCAATGTGGGGTGCTGTGTGTACATTCATGAGGAAAAAAACAACTTAAATGAGTTTTGCAAATGGCTGCAATAACACAAAGAGTGGAAATTTTGAGGGGGTCCAAATTCCTTCCATACCCACTGTATATCAAACTCATAATTCTGAGTCTCACCTTCAGGTTTCTTGTGAACATATCGTCTTACCAGGAGAACCAGTAACACCAGTAGAACCACAACACAGACTGATCCAAAAAATGTCAACACAGAGAGAACAGGAGGAGAGAGTGATGTAGGTGGAGGTGTGGATGTAGGTGGAGGTGAGGTGGTGTGTTTGTCTAAAATAAAGCAAACACAGTGATTAAGTTGTCGTCACATTGTGAATGTTGAAAGCTGCAGAAACACAGACAGGTGAGTGTGTCACCTGTGACAGTGATCCAGCTGGATGGAGACTCTCCATGACTGCTGATGTCACACTTGTAGAGGCCTTCATCAGACCTGTTAACATGCTGGATGGTCATGTGACCTGTAGGCTGCTTCCTGATGAGGGAGCCATCTTTATAGAAAGCAGCTGGGAGGTTGGAGGGAGTGGTCTTTGTTTTACAGAGCAGAGTGACGTCATCTCCCTCCATCACAGGGAGGACAGGACTCTGCAGGATCACTGATCCACCTCAACACAGAGACAAACTACAGCATTTCATCCATTTACACACAGCTTCATCAACACTAACTCCACACACTCAGCTTACCAGTGACTGTCAGGTTAACCATGTTACTGATGGGACCCTCTCTGGACTCACACCAGTAAACTCCACTGTCCCATGGGTACATGTATTCGATTTTACAGGAATAACCAGTTGGTTTTCCCCACACATCTCCACACTGAGTCCTCTGTTCTTTGCTTGTGTTTCTCCTCAGAGTCCATCCAGCAGAGCTGTCGTCCTCCTCACAGCTCAGAGACACAAAGTCTCCTTTGAAGAACTGAGAGCTGCTGGGACTCACAGTCAGACGAGCTGTGAGGGTTAAAATGAAAAACTGATGATCTGTTAGACTTTACATTGTGAAACATAAAGCCCATCAGGTCATATCAGTGAACATTAATCAGGTTTAAACTGTGACAGAAGAAGGTTACTGACCTTGGTTTGTTGTGCAGCTCAGCAGTGAGATGAGAACTAAAGAGAAATGACACTCAGGTTGATTTGAGGTGAACATCAAGAACAACTCCACACAAACAGCTGACAAACACAAAGACCTGTCTCTCTCTGATACATCTGCTCATTTTCTATTTTATATCAGTAACATGTTTCAATAAAGTTTGACAAAAGACTAAAACATATTTAAGATTGAAAAAGAAGAAGAAAGAGCATCATTCATCTTTTAAACTCATTTTTCATTTTTTCTTTGAGGAAAATCTGGAGCCCAGTTTTTATTGTTTGAGCAGCAGTGTAACACAGAAAAATAAAATAATAATAATCTCAGATTAATTTCAAATGTTAAATGGACATGTTTTAACATTTTACACCAAATTTTTTTCTGTTTGAGGAAACAGATTTTAAACAGTTTCTGCTCCTTTTTATCTAAAGAACTCTTTAAACCGTCATTATTGTTACTGTAGCTTCACTGACTGCACTATGGAGATAAAAGAAAAATATGCACTAATTATGAATATTACTGTTACACTGTGCAGCTGTGTTGATATAATGAGTGAATGATTTGATCTTTTCACTGCCTGCTGTGTTTCCTCGACTCCTGAGCAAAGATAAAGAGTCAGTTCAGACCTGCAGTTGGTCCTCGTGGTGTTTGAACTTGAATTCAGCCTGATTTGTTTTTCATGTCTTCTCCTCCATCATCAGTTATCAGGAGAGCAGACAGTCAAAGTACAAGAATTCAAACAAACACAGAGATTCTACTTACAGAGCAGACACAGCACAGATGTTTCCTTCATCGTCCTTCTCACTCATTTGAGCTTTTTTTCATTTTTGTCACTGACACCAAGTAAAGCCCGCCCTCTTCCTCTGAGCACCAGCTTTGTATTGGTTCAAACACAGAAGCGAGAAGTATTTCCTTTCCATGTAGTTACGTCCCCCTCAGTGAGAGAGGCAGATATGAGCTGAAACACAGGAATTAAACCAGGGACGCTGCTGTTATGGAGCTGAACTGGAACCATTCAGACACTGAGGCCCTCTGAACACATTTTAATTACAGCTGTGCAGAGACACACTGATGACTGACTGGAACACTATGATTCACATTTTACATTAACACCATCCTCACACATGGTTTATATATGGCCACTAGAGGGACTAGAAAAAAAAGATAAGAACAAACAACAATACTGAAACTCTTGGTTGTTTTGCTTGGATTATAGTTATTGAATTTAATTTAATGTATTCTCTATTTTTTTCTATTGTTTTTCTCTTTTTCTTCATGCTTGATGTAAATCAGCTGCTTGCTAAATGATCTTTTGCTAAAAGTGTTGGCATACTAAGCATGTACTTCAGCCAATACCTTTTTGATTATTCTTATCTCGTGCTTTCTTGTTTTGTAAAAAATCTTTCTTCTGTAGTCACAGAGAGATTTGTAATGATAACCAAAATAGCAAAAAAAAACATGTTGGACTTTAAGTTGGACCAACAAGAATACAAGCAGATCATTGGTGATGCTTCTCTTATTTCTCTTCCTGTGACCCAGAAATCAGGGTCAGTAGGTCATGTTGAAGGATATATTAGAAACACATATGGAGGACAGAGAAGAGAGGAGGCTGCACAGGTGATCCTTTCCAGAAGCTTCTGTGGTGGAGTTCTGGTCTCTGGTTTCAGTGGAGGAGTGGTGCAGCAGATTTAAGAGGGAGGCCTGGATGCAAAGGTGGTCCTTGAGTAGTTTGTGGAAGGGATGCCCAGGGGAAATGACCAACAAATTGGCTGGGGTTTAATTACCTTTTCGGGCTGTATGTGGACATGTGATCATGACTGTTAGTAGCATGTGATTTCTGCGGAAAGCCCAGACAGCTCTGGTGATTTGCCCCACGGATGATTTTCCACTGGAGCAGTCTTGTGACGACAGTTTACACTCAGCCTTTGACCAAGTGATAGGAATTGATGGTCACCGGGTGCGGCCTGAAGCCACACGGACCTACCCATGCTCTGTTATTATTGAATGATAGGCTTTATTGGGTGAGTCGTGACACTGGCACAGAGGACGAACAGACCCAGTTGTTGAAGTCTGAAAGCTGCCAGGAAATTATTTTCCAGGTGGCTCATTATAACTCCATGGCAGGGCATATGAGATATAATAAAACTCTGGAGCGAGTAATGGCCTGATTTTATTGGACAGTCATCCAAATGGGTGTCCGTGTCTTGCCCAGAATGTCAGCCAGCAATCCTAAAAGTGCGCCCACTGCCATTAATGGGGGTACCGTTTAAGCTTACTGGCATGGACCTCATCAGGCCATTTCATCAGGGTCCTTTTTTTATACAGTGGCTTGCAAAAGTACTTTTCCACATTTTGTCACATTACAGCCACAAACATGAATCATTTTTATTGGAATTCCACGTGAAAGATCAATACAAAGTGGTGTACACGTGAGAAGTGGAACGAAAATCATACATGATTCCAAACATTTTTTTACAAATAAATAACTGCAAAGTGGGGTGTGCGTAATTATTCAGCCCCCTGAGTCAATACTTTGTTGAACCACCGTTTGCTGCAATTACAGCTGCCAGTCTTTTAGGGTCTGTCTCTACCAGCTTTGCACATCTAGAGACTGAAATTCTTGCCCATTCTTCTTTGCAAAATAGCTCCAGCTCAGTCAGATTAGATGGACAGCGTTTGTGAACAGCCGTTTTCAGATCTTGCCACAGATTCTCGATTGGATTTCGATCTGGACTTTGACTGGGCCGTTCTAACACATGGATATGTTTTGTTTTAAACCTTTCCATTGTTGCCCTGGCTTTATGTTTAGGGTCGTTGTCCTGCTGGAAGGTGAACCTCTGCCCCAGTCTCAAGTCTTTTGCAGACTCCAAGAGGTTTTCTTCCAAGATTGCCCTGTATTTGGCTCCATCCATCTTCCCATCAACTCTGACCAGCTTCCCTGTCCCTGCTGAAGAGAAGCACCCCCAGAGCATGATGCTGCCACCACCACATTTGACAGTGGGGATGGTGTGTTCAGAGTGATGTGCAGTGTTAGTTTTCCGCCACACATAGTGTTTTGCATTTTGGCCAAAAAGTTCCATTTTGGTCTCATCTGACCAGAGCACCTACATGTTTGCGGCAAACTGCAAAAGGGACTTCTTGTGGTTTTCTGTTAACAATGGCTTTCTTCTTGCCACTCTTCCATAAAGGCCAACTTTGTGCAGTGCACGACTAATAGTTGTCCTATGGACAGATTCCCCCACCTGAGCTGTAGATCTCTGCAACTCGTCCAGAGTCACCATGGGCCTCTTGGCTGCATTTTTGATCAGCGCTCTCCTTGTTTGGCCTGTGAGTTTAGGTGGACGGCCTTGTGTGCCATACTCCTTCCATTTCTGAATGATGGCTTGAACAGTGCTCTGTGGGATGTTCAAGGCTTGGGAAATCTTTATGTAGCCTAAGCCTGCTTTACATTTCTCAATAACTTTATCCCTGACCTGTCTGGTGTGTTCTTTGGACTTCATGGTGTTGTTGCTCCCAATGTTCTCTTAGACAACCTCTGAGGCGTCACAGAGCAGCTGTATTTGTACTGACATTAGATTACACACAGGTGCACTCTATTTAGTCATTAGCACTCATCAGGCAATGTCTATGGGCAACTGACTGCACTCAGACCAAAGGCGGCTGAATAATTACGCACACCCCACTTTGCAGTTATTTATTTGTAAAAAATGTTTGGAATCTTGTAATGTGACAAAATTTGGAAAAGTTCAAGGGGGTCGAATACTTTTGCAAGCCACTCTATGTGCCCTTTTTCACATCACTCTGTGTGCATGTTGTTTACATGAGATGAATTGCAGAATGGCAAAATACTGTTAATGTTAATCTTACCATCTTCAGGTTTTACACGCTTACATATAAACACGCAGTTACTGTGTCTCCATTTAGAAAGGCAGAGGTGGCATGGTGTAATTCTTTTACATGTAGTTGTTTTTTTTTTTCCTGTGTAATCATATTAAACATTGCTATCAATACATTTCTCAAAAATGCCTCTTTGTAGAACCAGACAGAATACTATATTGAATCAGAGCACCCATCATCTGTTGGCACTAAAAGAATTACAAAACAAGAGCACATATCCCAGCAATAATAGCTACACGTGGTAAAGTTGCAACAAACCCCCATCTATTAATACCACTTTTACATCGTTTTTTGAACATCTGTATAAATCAGAGATCAATCAAGGAGTCTACTTGTAAGAGTTTTCTTGATAGTTTGGAACTACCATAAATCTCACAAGCAGATCAGGACAAGTTGGAGGACCCATTAACTCTAGATGAGCTGCATAGAGCTTCGAAAGGTCTAAATAAAGGCAAATCACCTCGATTAGAAGGCCATCCACCTGAGCCATTTCTAGAACTTTGGGATATGATAGACTCACTTATGCTTGACTCCTTTAATAGAATAGAATAGAATAGAATAGAATAGAATAAACCTTTATTATCCCACGAATTAGAAATTTGGATGTTACACAGCTCTTACAGCAAGGGGAATATAGAAGGAAGACACAAAGTGGTCCTATATACATAAACAAGTTCGTATATACAGGTAACAATGTACAGGAATATGCATCAAAAAATTGTACAGAGATTTGTATAAAATGTACCAAAACAAACAAGCTGATGAGGGAGATAACCCCCAAAATGTAAAACAGTGTTAAGCTGTGTTATAGAGTCTGACAGTTGCTGACAAGAATGACCTGTGGTAGTGCTCCTTCCTGCACTGTGGGTGTAAAAGTCTACTGCTGAACGGGCTGCTTGGTGCTCGTACAGTGTCATGCAGGGGTTGGGAGATGTTGCCCATGATGGATGTTAGCTTAGACAACATTCCTCCCCATCCTGCTCCATGCATACATATGCATATACATATCCTGCAGATGGCTATGAAGATCCATGTGCAGTATTCTCACTTGAGTCGGAGAAAGCCTTCGACAGAAAAGGGTTTAGTGCCAGATGTTGAGCAGATTTACAACATTAGGAAATTGCTGCGGTACTTAGTGTGAAACATACTATATGATAAAACACTTAAATAAAAAATAAATACAGATAAATGTACTTACTTAAAGGATATACATTCTATGTTGTCTAAATTTATTTGGAATGGGAAAAGGCCTAGGATACATTTGTCAACACTGCAGCGGCACAAATTGCTTGGTGCTTCGGCAGTACCAAATTTTGAATTTCACTATTGGTCATTCCAAATCAGGACGCTTAGCACATGGGTTAACCCAGAGACTAGTACTTCATGGAAAATGATTGAATCTGCTAAGGCACACCACATAGGTTACAAAGACCTCTTGTTTTCCAAAATACACACCAAAATCCTCAACAACAACAGCATATTTGGGCCTATTATTGCAAATTTTATACAGGAATTTGAAACTATAGTGCTCCTTCAGCCCTCAGTGTTAAAGTAAAACAACATTTAAAAAAATGCAAATGTAATAGATTCTTTACAGACCCAGGCATGACAGGGGCCCGCCCGCATATCTAGCAGCGGCAGGGATGAGGTGGGTCCAGGGACAGCCCGTGGGGCCCCGGTGGCGGTGTAGCAGTCGCGGCTGTGAGCTGAGGCTCCCAGGTGATGTGGCAGGTGTGCGGCCTGCAGGACTCGGCGCACTGGTCTCAACCAAGCGCTGGTCTCAACCAAGCGCTGGCCTTAACCGAGCGCTGGCTCTGTTGGGAATGAGGCGGGTCTGGATGGCATGCTGGACTCTGGCGTGGATGTTGCTGGACCACCTGACACAGTGTCCTTCGGCTCCATGTGGGCAGGACTCTGCTGCTCGCTGTCCAACAGCTCCGACTGCGCCAGTCTCTCTCATGCGCTGTTCTCCAGCTCCAAATGTGCAGCAGGTTCTGCAAGCTCCCGAGTTTCAGCCCCGGCAGTCGGATCTCTGCAACTCCCTTGCAGTCAAGGGTTGTGGGTGGAACCGATCTGAGCTGCCAGCCGCTGCATGTGGCACTCAGTCTGGTCCTGCTCCCTCAACATGGCCACCATTTGGGCCAGCTAATCCCTTGGCTGACCTGTCCACAAATTAATGCTTTTCAGCATTCATTCATTACTCTTGGTTGCTGTCACTTTTCACACAAACACAGAGCTTTAGTTTTCCAGCTCACAGCTGAATACTTCCCCAACAACAACAACAAAGACAATTCAGACTGTAAGCCGCTCAGGTGCATCTGCCTCCCCTGCCGTGGGCCAACTGAGCACATCCCGTCACAACAATATAATACAATCTTATTTTCATGAGAGATGATCTTAAGTCTGAAGAGGTATTGCACTCTCAGCAGGATGCTCATTTGAATCTCGAGACTGTTTTCTGTAGATCAGAAAAACAAAAACAGCAGCCACAAGAAGCACAGCAAAAACGGACAAACCAACAATCAGTCCGTCAGATCCACCCTTTTTCACTGCATCTGTGTTCCCTCTGTCTCCTCTTGGCTTACCTGCAGGTGAGAAACAGCTGTCAGGTAGGTGATGAGAGAAAAAAATAACAGAATCAATTTCTTTTTCATGTGCAGGCATTAATTAAAAAGTAAATTGTGAAAATTTACCTGGTGGTGGAATTTTCTGTGCTTTCAATTAAAAAAGGACATCTGACAAAAACTGTGGCCACAATCACTGTTCTAGGTTATTTAATTCTAGTCATGTTACACTATCATAAATGCCTGAGTCTGTAATCTCAGTGACTAACAGAGAACCTGAGTCTAAATGTGATGAGATGAAGTGTGAGGTTGTGAGAAAGTGTCTGACTGCATTCATAGATGTGTCCTTTCAGCTGCTCGCTCTGATCCAACCTTTGGTCTCTAAGAAGAGGCTTCAGGGAGATGTTTGCTACGTTGGACTGTAGGACCATCAGAAATGTGTGCAGTAACAAAACAGGCAGCACTGAAAGCAGCTCTAAGTGTTTGTGTTGTTCAATGATTTGTGCACAACAACAAAAATGGGACCTCTCTCATCCATCAGTCATCATGTGGACATTTTTCTGTCACACTTTGAAGCTGGTAGACGTTTTTGTGTCTGCACTAAGTACGTTTTCACCAGCTATGGCACCGGCAGGATTCACTTTCACAGACTCACAACCACCAGCTCCACCCCTCCCCTCTCCCTCCAGCTGCAGGCTTTAACACTGAGTTTCCCCACACATGTTTACAGACGAGTTAGAGAGCAAGAGAAGAAGAGACGGATTCATAAATGTCTTTGTTTCTGCTCTAACCTTACCCAAACAATGCTGCTCTACAACTCTAGACTACCAGCCACAGAGACAACAGCTGGAGAAACATCTGTCTACCTCTGACATCCACCAGCTCATCCATACAACAAACAAACATCAACAACCAGGAAGCAGCTTCACCTCTGATCACACACACACTCAACTCTACTCACTCACCTGGAGGAACAACAACAGTCAGGTAGATGATGCTGAGCTGCCAGAAACGTGTTTCTCTCATGAAAACACGACACTTGTATGTTCCAGAATCATTAATTGTCACATTCTTCAGAATCAGAGACACGTCTCCATCCTTCATCTGTCTGTCCTGCAGATCCACCCGGTTCTTAAAAGATGGATGCTGGTTGGCTGGATCAAAACGCCCATCTCGGTACAAAAAGACATAATTAGCTCCGTATTCAGCTCTCGTCCACTCTAACACTACGATGTTGTTGTTTGGAGCTCGACATGTCAGAGTGACGTCCTGTCCAGACTCAGCTGTGATGTTTTTCTGGTCTGAAAGAGGAAACAACACAGAGCAGAGAGGTTAAAGGTCAAAGTACAATTGTGATTAGAATGTTTTATTTTATTTTTATTTTTTAAACATGGATAGAAAGAGCCCAAACATATGTATGTTTGCTACGGAACAGCTGCACTTATATCATTTATACTTATATATTACAAATATATCAGTGTTTGATTTTTATCTTAGTATTGAGTATTTTATCTTATATACATGTTCGCTGTGCACTGCACTAAAGTACTAACTAAGTGAAAGAGCCTCACATACTGAATCACATTGCTCTGTGCTGTCACGGCTTGCCATTTTTTACAGTATTATAAAAATATAAAACAACACCAAGTTAAACATTTTTTCTCAACTGGTACCAGCATAAATATTTCTGCAGTTAGCGAGAAGCATAAACCGTGTGTTCACATTCATTTACTCTGCAAGCAACTTCAGTCTGTTTGTTTGCATTTCCTTTGGAGAATCTGAGTCAAAAAGAAGAAAAACAAACAAAAACACACTTTCAGTAATGCAGATTGAGTTGACAAAATTAACTGCATTTAGCTGTTCCTCTAACTTGACATTTTATTATTCTTACACACCAAGCCAGGTGTCTCTCTTCTGTTTTCAACACAAACAGAGCACTTTTTATCAGTATAATACTCTGGGGTATATATGGTTAACGAGCGATTTCCACTAGTCTCCAGAGAGAACAACAGCTTATCTATACTTTAGCCCACAAGCTGCAACGTACAGAGTCTGCCAAAGCCTCACACTACATTTTGCTCCATAAACAGTGGTGGGTCCAAATTGTGACTGTAGCCACGCTGGAGTCTAACTTAACATCAATGGTGCTAAGAGTAGCTGTAGATAATATTACATCTGTGGGATGATTATTGGTAATTTTTTCTCTAATGATAAAAATTTTATTTGTGAAGAAGTTCATGAAGTCATCACTAGTTAACGTTAAAGGGATGGTTGGCTCAAAAGAGCTCTGACTTTTTGTCAGCCTGGCTACAGTGCTGAAGAGAAACTTGGGGTTGTTCTTATTTTCTTCAATTAGTGATGAGTAGTAAGCTGTTCTGGCTTTGCGGAGGGCTTTCTTATAAAGCAACAAACTATTTCTCCAGGCTAAATGATGATCCTCTAAATTTGTGACACGCCATTTCCTCTCCAGATTACGAGTCATCTGCTTTAGGGTACGTGTTTGAGAATTATACCATGGGGTCAGGTACTTCTGATTAGAGACCTTAGTTTTCACCGGAGCTACAGTATCCAGAGTCGTACGTAGTGAGGAGGTAAAATTATTAACAAGATAATCGACCTCTGTTGGGGTAGCGTTCAGATAGCTGCTCTGCTCTGTGTTGGTACAGGGCATTGACGATGATAACAGTGGCTGGATTATATTCTTAAACTTAGTTACAGCGCTTTCAGAAAGACATCTACTGTGATAAAGTCCACTCTCCACTGCTGTGTTATCAATTATTGTAAATGTAAATGTTATCAGGAAATGATCAGACAGGAGAGGGTTTTCAGGAAACACTGTTAAATGTTCAGTTTCTATGCCATATGTTAAAACAAGATCTAGAGTGTGATTAAAGTGGTGGATGGTTCCTGTCTGAGCAGTTAAGACACTGTGAGTCTCTGCTGCCTTTCTGTAGCTACAGCTGTTTGTATACACTGAACAAAAAGCTTTGTAGCTGCATACTGACTCCTGACACTACAACACATCACACTGACACACACGTTACACATCTTTGTCTCTGTCACAGCTGGATTACAGATGTTAAGTGTCCACCCACAGTCTGGTTTCTACTCCCAGGTCCTAGCCTGTTTGGAGCCCTGTCCATCTTCCATTGGTTTTTAATTTTGCACTCCAGTATGAACACCCATCCTTCAACCCAAGGATCACCATAATATAACCTAACACACATACACCTTAGTTCACAGATTCACTTTGTCTAAGGTGCACTTCTGGGATTTCACACAACCCAGGACTCAAATCATGAATACATAATGGGCTTGGATTTACATCATTATGAATGAAATGTGCTCTATTTGGAAGCAGCAGGTCTCCCTCCCCTTTCGATGTGTTGTGTGCAGTGTTGGGACTAACGCGTTATTAAGTAACGCGTTACAGTAACTACGTTATTATTGTGGTAACGAGCACGGTAACTAGTTATTATGCCAAAATCAGGAACGCGTTAGTCGTTACTGGGATTTAGATAGGGTCGTTACTCGTTACTTCGTGTGGTGGCTATCGCGGAGCTTCCACAGATTCTGTAACATTGGCAAGTGGTGGAGGCCAGCAGGTGGATGAGGGAAAGGGGACGCAGAAGGAAAAGAGACCCGAGGCGGCCGCCGGTCCAAGTGTGAACTGAACTTCAGGTAAGAAGTTATGACCTGCAGTCTATCTGGGTCAGATATAAACCAAGTTTAGGTGGAGTTTATTTTCGTTATTCTGACTTTTTCCGTACTGCGTACTAGCTAGCATGACGGAGTTTCTATACAGCTGGGTGGGTGCTATGAAGTTAATGATGTTGAACTTTATTTTGTTCATAAGTTATTAGAGTTGCCAACCGTCCCGTCTGGTATTCAGAGAAAATATTACGCGTTTCTTATTGAGGTGAAAAGGAACAGTTTGTCCCGGACTTCAGCTACAATGAAAAAGACACAAAGCTGGAGATATTCTGTCGTTACGCTGCACAGCTGCCTCTTCTTCTTTCATTCTCCCCCCTCCCTCTCCCGTTTCTACTTCAATCATGAAAACTGATCAATAATCAGCTGATCGGCTCTCTTGTTTGTTTATCGCCCACTTTGCGCCAGAAATAGGAAACCAGCCGATGTCGCGTTAAACAACAGCAGCACTTTTAAGCTTGATCAGCTGTTGTTAGAATTGATTTAATATTAATTTCTAGTATCAGCTGATGTTTGCTGGAGCCACAGCTGCAAAAAAGCTGCTGGTCATGATATCGGTTTGGTTATCTGGTGAGAGGGAAACATGAAGATGAAACCAGGAGATGTCCTTACTGAATCATCAGAGCTGAACAGGTGATGGAGAAACAGGTTTACCTTTTAGGTGACATAAATGAGTTGAAGGGAAGTTATGAACTGTTTCTGAGAGACAGATAACCCCAGGATCCTTTTTAGGTAGTTGACAGCTGGTAACTGTGCAGGTGCGGATCTAGCAAAGTTTTGCCAGGGGGGCAGGTAGGGCATTAACACGGAGAGGTGGGCACAAAGAAATACTTTTCTTTCTTATTCTCATTTAAAATGTCTAGCTTTTAAAAAATAATTATCTCAATCTTACAACAAACGATTGATGCATATATACCATCAAAACAGTGAACATCACTGTCACAACAGCGTTTGTTTTCATTCAAAGGCTTTATGATTTTTCCTATAATGGTGGGCCAGTCTCTAGTCAAAATGCCCGGGCCGATTTTTTTGTCCCAGTCCAGCCCTGTATGCAGCTCATCTGCAGTCTGGTGTTACCTACATCTTCCTATTTAGAAGGCAGAATTTCCGAGTTACAGTACAGTAAGTTGAGTACAATCAAAGCATCACGACTGCAGTTTTTGTGTTGGATGTAAAAGGCACACATGACGCTGTGACGTAGGCTAGAATCATGGCAGCGGTCAATGACGGTCCAGGCATGGGATTTCTCTCGTGGAAATGTGCACATTATCTTTTCCTTTCTATTGGTAGGTGGCACAGTGCACTTGTGGCAAGTAAGCAAGCTAGAAGACTGGCAAAGTTGTCGAAGCAACACATTAACAAGAGAATTCTGAGTAAAACCAAAGTTACTTTCCCTAGTAACTAGTTACTTTGAAAGTAACGAGTAACTTGAAGTAACTGAGTTACTTTTGATAGAAGTAACTAGTAATGTAACTAAGTTACTATTTTAAAGTAACTTACCCAACACTGGTTGTGTGTGAGACTTTAAATCATCAAACTATAAATTATAAATAGTTATTGATCCCTTTACCCCGAGTCCTAAAGTGTATATTTATTTTTTATATTTTATTTTCTTACTCTTCTTATATTTATTGTTTGTTTACTTGCACTGCTGTAACTGGAGCCTCGTCGTCTCGTCTCTCTATATACTGGACTGTATGTAGCGGAGATGACAATAAAGTTTACTTTGACTTCAGCACCGAGCAGGCACACCGAGGGCTCTGGCGCTCACTTTTCGCGTATAGAATTGCATGCGTTTTATAAGTTTTTAAACTATAAGTCTGTATCATGATGTCTGGTGTTTTCGTGTTTTTGGTTTGTTTTTATTTTGTTTTATTTTGCGAGTTGGTTATTAGATGCTGCTCCAGCCAGCCAGAGAATCCCCCGCCCCGCCCTCTCCTCCCCATTCCCAATATGCGCGACATGAACTCGGGGCAGCAATTGTTTTTGTTTTTTGTTTTTTGCCGATGCCCGTGATGCCGCCTCCACCACGATGCCGCACGGTGTCGACCGTATCAAAAAGCGCTACCGCTGACTCCTGAAACTACAACACATCACATTGACACAGGCATTACACTTCTTTGTCTCTGTCAAAGCTGGATCACAGCCAACACACGTTAAATCCACTTTGACTTATATCACAGACAAACTTAATCAATAGGAAAATAATTATTAGAAAAGACAAGTCTCGTTTACAAGTTACGAGCTCTCCCCCCAAACTAACAGGTAAATCTCACCTGCAGAGACAAACGGGAAGACTCCGACAAACAGCAACGTGGAGCAGAGCGACGCAGTCACAGCAGGCATGTCTGTGTTCTCTAGGTCAGATGATCCGACACTTTAATGGTGATAAAAGTCTGATTCTGTTGGTATTTTCACAGAATAACCGAACCTGAGTTTAAACCTGACATCATGAGATAAAGCTTAAGGTTAAAATAAAGTTTTACTCGCTCGATGCCAAAATGTCCGACTCGTCTCTCACACACCGACGATCGATTAACGACGCCCACAGCCTCACCCAGTCAGTACCTGCCTCAGTACCTGACACGGTAGGAAGTGACGCGTCAGCGGGTTTTGCGCTGTTTCGGCGCAAAACCAAACACAGCACGAAACAGTGTCCGACATAATTAGAGACGTTTAGCCAGGAAAAGAACTTGAATAGAACTCCTTGCTAAGTAATAATAATAATAAACAGTTCATAACATAACCATAGCCATAACCCTAACGTTAACCTGATATCTCACAGAAATGCTACATGATAATAAACAGAAGCTGGCAACTCAGCTCTGTAGAGTGGGCAATCATTCCTTCAAGTAATGAACCTTTTCATTACTTGAAAGAAGTTGAAAGTCCGCAGGATTGATGTTAGGAGAATCATACATGCATTATAACAAATGTACCATCACTAGCAAATACTTTAACTTCTACTTTCACTGTAAATAAACTCACTAAAGATATTTTTCCATTTCCTGTGTTTGAGTCCAGCCTGCCTATAGATCATGACAATAAAACTCTATTTCAATTAATTAAAAATATGCATATATATTATACTATAATCTAGATTATGAGCAGTTAAATGTTGCATCACCACCACAATAGAAAACAAATTCTTTGGTAGGTTTTAGGTACATAAACTAAGTTTTAATACAAAATCATTTGATGCTGCAGAGAGCATGCAAAACATGACATGACTTCAAATGTAATACAGAAAAAGTGAACTGAAAAATACACTTTTTTCTTTAATAGTTGGTATTTATTATAATTGCACCAACACAACTGAGCTTTTAAAAGATTGCAACCAGGGGCGATTCTAGAATTAGAGCTTTGGGGGTGCTGAGCACCCAGAGAGCTGCCCGGCCAGGCAAGATAAATCATATGATTCTTAAATTCATCAAGTCTTTCTGTGCCTGGGTCCTCGTCTTAAAACATGACATCACTGTTTTGTACATTTTAACACAATTTAATCCCCACATTTGTGAAAGAAAAGCAAAACACTTTTTTGAAAATTCTGTAACAAAACCATCAAATCTGATAAAGGTTATTTAAATGCTGCAAAAGCTTAATTACTGGGGGAGAATAATGAATGATGCTCATAGTAAAAAGTAAACTGAGTGCATTTTTTGGACAGAGATTCACTTTTAATGTGTATGTATAATATAATACAGATACATAAAAAACACTCCCAAAACAGAATAAATTATTACAAATAAAAATCTTTACTGCAGATACTAATTTTGTGTTGTAAGATTTATGGGTTTCATGCTTTCATAGTGGTACTTGGGAGAGCTTGACATTTTATCAGGTGGTACACACTGTAAAATGTTTAAGAAACACTGATAAGTTAAGTGTATGTGTGCTTTTGGAAATCATTTAATGCTGCAGTACAGAATCTTTGAAACAAGCTTAAAACATTTTTAGAAACATAGCACTGCTTCTCTTTACAGCTTCTCACGTACGTATTGCGGCAGTCATACAGACAACTGGACGTTCCAAAAGTTGGCCTACCTATTACTGGCTGAGGTTTTAGTAGAGTTGTGGCTGAACCACATAAAAATATATTATTAATTTTAATCTCCCCAATCAATTACAATGTTAAGTTGGAAGGTTGTTAAAGAGGCTCAAAAATGTTTCAAACCAGTTTGTTTTGCAGATTCTGTATAGCAGCTTTAATATAGGGAGGACACAACTTCCAGACTGTATGAATAAAATCTTTTTTTTTCTCTTTGCCAGTTTAACAGTTTCTGTTTTGCCTGTCACTATTCCCTGTCTGTTTTCTTACCTGGTTCTTCCTGACTTTGTACTTTCTCCTCACATTCCCCTCTTTCCTCTCTCCCTCTTTGGACTGACAATCATACACAAATAGATTGTATTCAATTAGATGATAAATTACATTAATATAAAAAAATACTATTAAGATCACTAATGAAAAAGTCCTCTCTCAGTGTACTTTCAACCAAAAGGCAAATAACCAAACCACATGAACATCTAATAAAAGATATAAACATTGAAACACTGATCCAACATTATTCTTGATTGATGGATCATTTGATTTTACACTTTTACCTGAATGTGGCTCCTTTTAAAACAAACAAACAAACAACTTCCTTATATCCATTATGAACCTGTCTGTCTGTCTGTACAAAAAAACTGGTAAATGTCCTGTATTTGTATAGCGCTTTACTAGTCCCTAAGGACCCCAAAGCTATTACACATCCAGTCATCCACCCATTCACACACTGGTGCTGGCAAGCTACATTGTAGCCACATTCACCCTGGGGCGCACTGACATGTGTGCGCCCCAGGGTGGCCCCAAAACACACACACACACACACACACAACAGGAGTTATAAGGTTAATGGGCATTCAGTCAGTTAGCTAGTTAGTATCGATTTAAAACAGGGTGGTAACAACAGTAGGCTACGGAATATTTTAAGTTTTAGGTTTTAAATAGGCTATATAAATTTCAATGGGAGCAACAGGACGGTCATATGTTGCTGAATTTACTGCAGTGTAGGACGAATTGTAGGGTAGCAAACATCACCGGAAAACAAGTTTTTTTTACACCCAGGTTACCTGGTGTAATGCTTTTCAGCTACAAAGAATCATGGTCTGACTCCTACCTAACTATATAAAGAGTAACTGAAGGTTAAATGCAGCTAATATGTCCTGTTTTAAGACAGGCACTTACACCTCAGCTTCACTGCTTCTCAGCCAGCATCGCTCTGGCAGCAACGGCGCCACAGCCAGAGTAGGGGAGAGTGGAGCTGGAACAAACCATTTTGGGAGGGGGGGAGGGGGGTATCTATACTTTTGTTGTTAAAATGTTATGTCTCAACCAAGTACTGTATGCTTTTTATATTTTTAGCAGTGTGTCACACAAACAGCAAATATTGTCAAAAAAGTAAGAAGTCTTTGGGGGTGCTTCAGCACCCCCAAAAATGGGCTAAAATCGCCCCTGATTGCAACAAACTTTGCAAGTGGTGATCCACTGACAACCAAGACATTCATACTAGTCCCAAGCAAACATCTCCCTCTAGTGGTCACATGAAGGACAAAAATGGAAAATGTGCAGCTGGTCTCTTCACTCATCTTAATTATCTCAATTCAAATCCTCAAGATTTTTTATATTGTGAGGTAAAGACCTACAATAAAACAGAGAAAACCCTAAAATTTAGATGATCCCCTATGAACAAAGACTTTGACAACAGTGGGAAGGAAAGGGTCCCTTTTACAGAAAGAAACCTGTAAAAAGATTAATAATAATTAAGCCTCGGGGAAGGTTAAAGGCTGTTAAATGTTCAGTTTCTATGCCATATGTTAAAACAAGATCTAGAGTGTGATTAAAGTGGTGGGTGGGTTCTTTTACATTTTAAAAGAAACCAATTGAGTCTAATAACAGATTAAATGCCATGTTGAGGCTGTCATTTTTAGCATCAACATGGATGTTAAAATCACCCACAATAATTATTTTATCTGAGCTGAGAACTAAATTAGATATAAAGTCTGAGAAATCAGACAGAAACTCTGTGTAAGGCCCAGGTGGACGATAGACGATAACAAGTAAGACTGGTTTCTGAGTTTCACAGCTGGGGTGGACAAGGTTAAGCATCAGGCTTTCAAATGAATTAAAAGTCTGTCTTGGTCTTTTATTAATTAATAGACTGGTGTGAAAAATTGGAGGTAGGGATGGGTATTGATAAGATTTTCACAATTCCGATTCCATTTTTCGATTCTGTTTAAAAAAGGAGAACACTAAGGTCGATTAGCTTAGAACTTTGTTTTATATCTTCTCTTTAAACAAGACAGACATTTAGGAGTAACACGGCCTTACAAACCCAACAGTGAGATCTTAAGAGATCCACAGCCTACGGCTCTTCAATGGGGTGTCACAGGGTCCCCGGGAAAAAAAAATTGTAAATGTAAAATAATAAAAACTCTCTCTCTCTCTCTCTCTCGCCGTCACTCCTAAAACTTCCCCTGTTTTGTTTTTTGCTCATAAGCAGAGAGGTCTTGCTAGCGCTGTCTTTAGACAGTACACGTGACGGAACAATTGAGGAAAAAACGCCGCTAATATATTGTTTATCATGACTCTGGTTTTACGTGGCCTATCAACACAATTTATAAACTGGTATATATCACCTTGTTGCTTTGTCTTTAAGTGGTCACGTGATTGGCTTACCACGAATCCTTTATTCTTCCTCAGTCAAACAGCAGCACTCAAGCGATTGTTTTGTCCCCTTAGCTCCAGGTGTTGTGCTAGCCAGTGATTGTGGTTACCGTCCGCGGGAGAGCGCACAGCTGCTTAAGCTGTGCGCGTCCAGATTACTTACAGCTACTTCTGTGCAGCTGATATAAGCTGCGGTAATGTGAACACAGCTTCAACCGTCTGTTTGTTGAAAAATAGTAACAGACCGCATTTTCTTGTTAGTAACTGTAACGGCGTTGTAACGATAGGAATAGTAATTAGTTAGATTACTCGTTACTGAAAAAAGTAACGCCGCTAGTAACAACGTTACTTGTAACACCGTTCCCATCACTACTGATAATACATTAATAATATTACTAAACTTTACAGCAAAAAAAATGTAACATCAAGAGAGGGGAATAATATTAAGTGGGACAAAACCCAAAAACATGCCAACGGAAGAGAGCTCTACCTTATTTAATTTTAAGTAATAAAATTTGTTTGAGATGTCTTTCAACTGTAGCAGATCAGCGCATCCTTCACACTCCGATTATTGATTCCCTATAATTCACAGTATTTGCTTTGTTGTTCAGATTATTTTATACAGTCTTTGTCGTGTCATTTGATTTAGTCAGTGACTCTAATTATTCTGTAACAGCAGATTTCTACCTGAGCAACAGTTTGTGCAGCTCAATCCTCGCAAAACAACTTGAAAATGTTGTTTATTTGTTTCGGTTCATATATTGTGTTCCCAGATGAATCTTGAACAGCACATATAGTTGTTTTTTCTTTATTTATTTTTAGCTGGTTTGCTAGAAATTGACCGGATTTATTACTATGTTCATAATTTTGTAAGCGTAGTCTTTGTACTAAGAATTTTGTTTTTTTAAATCAATTATCTCATTCAATTCTAGTTTTATTTTGTGTATTTTGTTCAATGTTTCCTGATCTTGGTGGGACGCATAGGCTTCTTATAGTGATTTGATGGTTTTTTCTAATTCCTGAATATTTTTGTTTTCTTTTTTCTTTTTATGTGATGAGAAAGAAATTATTTTACCTCTCATCACAGCTTTCCCTGCTTCCCATAAAACAGAAGCTGATGTTCCGGGAGTGTCATTAAAGTCTAAATATGAAGTCCACTCTTTTTTAAAATATTTAATAAAGTCTTCATCTTTAAGCAGTGATGTATTAAATCTCCAGTTTTTACTTGGCGTAGTCTTATTCTTGTGCATTAGTGTTAAAGATACAGGAGTGTGATCGCTGACAGCTATAGGGTGAATCTCAGTGTCTGAAATGTCACTCAGCAGTGAGCTGCTGACCAGAAAATAATCCAGACGAGAGTAGGAGTGATAAACATGTGGAAAAAAAGTATATTCCTTACTGGTGGGGTGAAGGGAGCGCCATGCATCGCAAAGACCAAAGTCGCTCATATACTGTTTGATTATATGTGTGGACTGCCAATTACGCTGAGTTCCTGCTGTGTTGAGCCTATCCATTTCTTCATTTAGTCCAAGGTTGAGGTCGCCTCCAAGAACAAGTGTGCCATCTAAGTGTTCAGAGAGTGCACTGAAAAAAACGTGAAAGAATGAGGGATCATCAACATTTGGACCATATACACTTACAATACATAGCTTTTTATCAAGTATAGATAGTTTAATGATTAAGAATCTGCCCTCTGGATCTATAACTGTATCGTTTACTGTGAAATTAATATTTTTATGTATTAAAATTGCTACTCCCCTTCGTCTAGAATTATAACAAGCTGAGAACACATTAGGAAACTCAGGTGTTTTAAGTTCATTCGAACCTCTAAGAGGTCTGTGGGTCTCTTGTAAAAGGACAACATCTGCCTGTAGTTTTTTGCGTTGGTTAAATATTTTTAACCTCTTTTCTCTGGAGCCAGCTCCATTTACATTCCATGTAACGAACCTCAGTGCACCCATAGATGTTTGTGTATAACTAGGGGTGTACGCTGTGTGCGTTGCTTATACAGGTGGAGAGAATACATCACTTGTTCATAAATAAAGAGAAGGAGAGAGAGAAAAATGTGTGGCGAGATGCTCCCTGAGTCTGACTATGTGTGTGCATATTTACTAATATGAGTAGGCTTGGCTTAAGTGTGTGTATCCTATATGACTGTGTGCGCTGTCTGACTGATGTAAATGTGCTGCCGTTGAGCACATGACTGTGCGTGATCGTGCGGTGCATATGTGTCGAAATAAAGGATGTTGTTTGTGGATGAGTGTGGAAGCAGGTGATCAAAGCAGTGAAAGAAAAAAAGAAAGAAACCTAGGACGAGGGTGAGCAGCATAAAAACAAGAGGGGGGAAAAGAGAAAAAAAACGAGAAGAAAAAAAACCAAAAACGGAAACATTCCAATCAAACCACTGACAGAGAGTGTTGACGGTGTTAATTCTGCTATGAAATCACACTTAAGATGCGATTTGATACCAGTAAGTTAAACTGATGTTAATGCAAGTTAGTGTGAGTGGATAGGGAAAGGGTGTAGCGGATTCTTATCTGGTGTGAAGTTAATACAGCCACGGAGTGATGTTGGGGTCGCGGTGGAGCTGTCCATCCACGTACAGCCGGTCCACAGCGATGACAGCGCGGGAGCCTTTCTGGATGAAGCCGTGTCGGATTGGGAAGAGGACCCTGCGTCGTTCCAGGATCTCTTTGGGGAACTGGTCATTCACGCTGAAGTCCGTTCCTTTTAATTCCCTGCCACGTCTTTTCACATGTTCCTTTTGTTTGAAGTGGCCGAATTTGGCCACAATAGGACGTGGTCTCCCGGTCGCAGCCCGCATGGGGCCAAGGCGATGTACCCTATCGAAGACGATGTTCTTCACCATGTCCTCTGGCAGCTTCAGGTGGGTTTTGATGAAGCTTTTTACTGTAGTCTCGGCGTCCTCTCCAGCGGCTTCTGGAATACCAGAAAATACCAGATTATCACGCATGCTACGAGCTTGTAGATCAATAACTGTTTCTTTTATTTTTTTTAAATTTTCTCTATTTAGCTGAGTAACATTGTCTGTGAGACATTTCACCGACTCCCTTAGCGTGGCATTTTCAGCAGCGAGCGTTTCTACCTGCTGCTGGCTGAACTCCAGGGATTCTCGCAAGGATTTAAATTCCCGGTGAAGAATCTCCACCAAGGACAGCCTTGCATCGAAACTGGACAATCGTTTGTCGATTGACTCCAGTATATCGACAATATCTTTGCCGGCTGGCAATGTTGTGCCAGGGGAATCTGCCGGGCGTTGTCTTTTCGACGACGGCGTCTCAGATTTGGTCGGGAAAGCTGCACTCTTGGCCGTCTTCATTACAAGATCCTGGAAGCACTGGTCAATGTAATCTTGGAGAGCCTCTAAACTCTCCCCGTTGTTCTCCAGGATGTTGGAGATGATTAAGCAAATGTTGTTAGTTATAAGACAATTGATAAGTGTATTTGGTAATAATGAAGCTTAAATGAATTTGTTCAAATCTAAACTACCATTTGCTTTAATTTTCCGCCAAAATCTCCGGCGTATGACGTCAGTTACAACATGAGTTGCTTACCTTGTCCGTCCACTTCTTTCACACATCAGCATTTCCGCAGAGCAAAATGTGCAGGAAAACAGAAACAGGAAGTTGTACTTGTAGTAGTTAACTTGTACTTCTAAATTGGAAGATTATAGTGATTATAGTGATTATAATAATGATTATAGGGCTTAAATAAATATAAAAATAAAATTCTATTCTATTTTTTTTTTTTTTATCGCTCAAAATAGGCGTCACACTCGCAGAAGCCAGTGTACCTGCAGAAACGCAGTGCATTTATCAAGACTTTCAACCCCAGATGGATCTTTGGATCCACATTATGTCAGCAGCTCCACCATGAACTATGTTAAAAACAAACACCGCTCACGCCTCACAGACGACAGCTTACAGTCCTGCGTAAAGATGAAAGTCACTTCGTATAGCCCCGATTTGCAGACGCTGTGCGCAGAGGTTCAGGAGCAGAAGTCCCATTGTAAACATACCACGGCAGACCCAACGATGTTTGCATTAACACGCTTTTCAGCATTTCTTTATTGACCACTTTTCACACACGGTAGCTGTACGCACACAGCTGGCTGTAGCTTTTCAGCTCACAGCCAGACATAAGGCAGCGAGGCGTGATTGCGGGTGCCGCTCAGGTGCGTCCGCCTCCCATGCAGCGGCACTGCAGACCACGCCCCGCCACACACATTAACCAGGTAAAAAACATATTTAGGCAGAATTTTGCAAATATCTATTTTTAATTTTTTAGCAGCATAGTGCTTTTTTTTTCAATTAGGTTTTAAAAGTCGGGTTGAGGCTCCAAAAGCCCAAAGGCGATATGAGGGTGGCGGCTCACAAGAGTTTTTGTTTGCTACATGGATCATTTTAGTTCCTTTTGTTATATCTCTTTAAGAGTTCAAAATGTGTTAATTAGCACTTCATGGATTTTATAAGCAACACACCTTAGTTGTTCACACAAAGCACAAAGGTAAAAAACAATATATACAGTATCTTCATTTTAGATGTCAGAAAGTATTTGCAGCTGCCAGTGTTTTCTTTTGCGTGGAAACCGGGTCCAAATGGCTCTTTGGGTGTTAAAGGTTGCTGACCCCTGGAATAGGAAGTCAATATTTCCCCTATTTAACATATGTGAAGGATGTTTTGAGATTAAACTGTATTCATTTGTAAAGCAGCTGCTCTCCTGTAACACACCCACTGAGTGCATTGTCTACCCAGTCGTCAGGGTGTTTACACCTCCTGCTGCATTCTTAAAGCTAATAGTATCATGGCTGGCCCGCATCACCCCTCCCGCCAACTGTTTACTCCTCTTCTATCCAGAAAACGACTCTGCATCATTAGGAGCAGGTCGGCGAGATTGTGCAATCGTTTTCCCCCCAAACAGTCTGGCTCCTGAACAGCATGCTGCCCTCTTCCACACTGGACTCCCCTCTTCACACTTTTTGGACCACATAACACTGTACATGTACCATCTCCTCTCACTTCCAATAGTTGCACTTTTCTGTAATGCACTGTTCCACGCCATGTATGTACTATCGTATTTATTCTATGTACTGTTGTATTTATTTATTCTCATTCCATCCATCCATCCATCCATCCATTCGCTTCCGCTTATCCTTTTCAGGGTCGCGGGGGGCGCTGGAGCCTATCCCAGCTGTCATAGGGCGAGAGGCGGGGTACACCCTGGACAGGTCGCCAGTCTGTCGCAGGGCCAACACACAGGGACAGACAACCATTCGCGCTCACACTCACTCGCACATTCACACCTAATGGCAATTTGGATTTTCCAATTAACCTAACCCACAAGCTGCATGTCTTTGGACGGTGGGAGGAAGCCAGAGTACCCGGAGAGAACCCACACAAACATGGGGAGAACATGCAAACTCCACACAGAAAGACCCCGGCCTGATGTTGGAATTGAACTCAGGACCTTCTTGCTGTGCGGCAACAGTGCTAACCACCGTGCCACCGTGCTGCCCCTTTATTCTCATTCATTTCTATTTTTTATTCTTAGTTTATCTTATTTCTGTATAGTTGTATGTATGTATATTTTATTTTGGATTTTTGTTTGTTGCATTTTTCACCTTCTAGGTCTAGGAGGATGATATTTCATGCTGCCGTATACTTATTGGGCTGACAATAAAACTCTACTTGACTTGACACAGTTTTACCAGCAGATGGCAGCAGACATCAAATATTGTTCCTGAACTTTTTAGTTTTTCACTGAAACGTTAAATGGTAGGAGCTCTGTGCTGGTTCAGGACATATGAAGTAAAGGTGTTAATGCCGTGTTCCTGTTAAACCATAGAAAGAGACTCTATGAATGTTTTCCACAGGAGGATGTATAAACATTATAAGCCCAGAGAAACACGAGAAGAACAGAAACTAAACTGCTGCTGTAAAAACAAGAGGATAAAACATAAATAACAGTGACATTTTCTACCCACAAGCGATCAAGCATTTGAAATGCTGACATTCTGTACACACCATTAGACACTCACTACAGCTACTGGACTCTACACACTTTAAACCTCTTTAAATGCTCACTGCACAAATTTTTTGCAATACTATAAATATGAAACAACTGTAAATACCAAACAATTGTCTTAAACTCTCTTAATATTTAATACTTGTTATTTTTTCATCATTATTATTATTATTGTTATTTTCTTCTTTAATATAACTGCACACTTCTATATGTTCATGTAAAGCTGAGGAGCACAAATGTTTTTCATTACGTATTTCATTACGGGTATATGTGGCTACACTGTTTATCTATACGTGACAATAAGACTTGAAACAGAAACTGAAGACTTACTAGTCCCTGTCTATCCATTTCCTCCTTTGGACAGCTTATTATCGCAGCAGGGTACCTGATCACGGGCAAGGCGTATGTGTTGATTTTTTCTTATCATTCAGCTGACTCCTCAAGACTTGCCTGACTTTCTGCAGGTAGTTAGTGGTTGTAGCTTTCCTGGCAGCATCTTCGTGGTTCCCATTTGGAAGAAGGAACTGTGTTCATGTCTAAAGATTCATGAGGTAGAACACAAATCCTATAGCAAGGGGGAGATAGGATGACAGGTTAGGGGTGAGATATCATCACGCCCATTAAAACCTATTGCTATGCCAGCATCAAGCTTTGCTTAACAGTGCGTAGAAAAGAACCCAGTGACACATAATCCCAAAAAGTTTCAAAATCCACCAAACAGATCTAAACTTTGAGGGTTGTGAGTAAAACATGAAGTAGACTGAGCCCCAAAATAACTGTAAACCTGTTTGGCAGTCTGGTATAATAAGTAGCTTTGGAAGTGTGCAGTGCTTGTCAGCATCATTGTTTTACAGAACAGTATTGTGAAACTGTTGTGAAATCCATGTTTTTTTGTTTTGTTTTGTTATTTTTATGCCTGCTTTGCATCTCCAACTTCTCACCAGGTTTTCCACACTTAACCTTTTCACCAAGTTGTGTGAGACTATGTCGAAAGTAGGGTAGGGGCCAGTTGATTATGAGATTTGATTGGACAAACCGATGACAGTGATGAATATAACAGAAAGGGCTGCTGTCAGTGGTTGTAAGGAAAAAGGTCCTTACAAATGTGCCAACTAGCAGCCCACCCCTGCATTAGTGTGTACCTGCACAGCTGTACTTAAAATATGTTCATGCAGTCATTTCACAATAGTCAAAATAGAGTTATGCTTCTGATTTGTGTTTTCATCTGTGTGACTCATCTCGTCTGAGAGCATCATAGAGATAAAATCAGGTTATATTCCAAGAGTAGTTACATACTTTTATCTTTTTATTTACATTTATATTTAACTGATAAGGTTTATGTAGCTAGATTTAGCTACAGTTTTTAAATTCAAAGTGCGTTAAGAGAAAGATGTATTTCAGTGTGTTACAATTGATGAAACTATTTAAAATTATATCTTTACAGAATGAAAAAAGTGCTCCAGCGCTGTCTAGAATAGGAAGGGGAATAGAAAAACTCCTGCTCAGAGGAAGAGAGCGGGCTTTACTTGGTGTCAGTGAGAGAAATGAAAAAAAGCTCAAATGAGTGAGAAGGACGATGAAGGAAACATCTGTGCTGTGTCTGCTCTGTAAGTAGAATCTCTGTGTTTGTTTGAATTCTTGTACTTTGACTGTCTGCTCTCCTGATAACTGATGATGGAGGAGAAGACATGAAAAACAAATCAGACTGAATTCAAGTTCAAAACACCACGAGGACCAACTGCAGGTCTGAACTGACTCTTTATCTTTGCTCAGGAGTCGAGGAAACACAGCAGGCAGTGAAAAGCTCGAATCATTCATGCTGGGATGTATCGTGGTTCAAGAGTTGGCAGTTTGTCTTGTAATCAGAAGGTTCGAGCCCCGGCTCCAACAGTCTCGGTCGTTGTGTCCTTGGGCAAGACACTTCACCCGTTGCCTACTGGAGATGGTCAGAGGGCCCGTTGGCGCCAGTGTCCGGCAGCCTCGCCTCTGTCAGTGCACCCCAGTGCAGCTGTGGCTACAATGTAGCTTGACATTACCAGTGTGTGAATGGGTAAATTACTGAATGTAGTGTAAATGGTAAATGGTCTGTATTTGTATAGCGCTTTACTAGTCCCTAAGGACCCCAAAGCACTCTACACATCCATTCAAATTCACACACTTGTGATGGCAAGATACATTGTAGCCACAGCCACCCTGGGGCGCACTGTAAAATCAGTTCTTCATTGTAACCCTTGCAGCTCATCTGACTGTGAGTCCCAGCAGCTCTCAGTTCTCTGAAGGAGACTTTGTGTCTCTGAGCTGTGAGGACGACGACAGCTCTGCTGGATGGACTCTGAGGAGAAACACAAGCAAACAACAGAGGACTCAGTGTGGAGATGTGGAAGGAGAAGCAGCTGCTTCTTCCTGTAACATCAGTTACATGTATACATGGGACAGTGGAGTTTACTGGTGTGAGTCCAGAGAGGGTCCCATCAGTAACATGGTTAAGCTGACAGTCACTGGTAAGCTGAGTGTGTGGAGTTAGTGTTGATGAAGCTGTGTGTAAATGGATGAAATGCTGTAGTTTGTCTCTGTGTTGAGGTGGATCAGTGATCCTGCAGAGTCCTGTCCTCTCTGTGATGGAGGGAGATGACGTCACTCTGCTCTGTAAAACAAAGACCACTCCCTCCAACCTCCCAGCTGCTTTCTATAAAGATGGCTCCCTCATCAGGAAGCAGCCTACAGGTCACGTGACCATCCAGCATGTTTCCAGGTCTGATGAAGGCCTCTACAAGTGTGACATCAGCAGTCATGGAGAGTCTCCATCCAGCTGGATCACTGTCACAGGTGACACACTCACCTGTCTGTGTTTCTGCAGGTTTCAACATTCACAATGTGATGAGAACTTAATGACTGTGTTTGCTTTATTTTAGGCGAATACACCATCACACCTCCACCTACATCCACATCTCCTCTATCCTCTTCCTCTCCTCATCATTCTACCGGTGTTACTAGTTATGCTGGTGAGACGATGTGTTCACAGGAAACCTGAAGGTGACACTCAGAATTTTACATAAACACTGTTCAGTGTGATAACTTGTTTCCATTCTTTGGTCGTGTTATAATTTAGAAACACTTGGAAGCTGAAAAGTTCAAACAGTGACTGAATAAAAGATGGACTTCATGGCTTAGCTTCCTTCCATTCTACAAAATTTAAGCCAAATTTCCTGTTTATGGGGGCCACTTACTTGAGGTGGAGTCACTAGATTAAACACCCACTGAACGTGACTGAACATGCCTTTCTATACTTTATACGTATCCACAGTGGCAGTCCTAGCCTGATTGGCGCCCCGGGCGAACACAACCCCCCCCCCCCCCCCACACACACACACACACACACACACACACAGCTCATTAGCTGTCTATCACAAGTCATTAGTGAATGAGCATGAAGTTTCATATTTAAGCCCACCCTTCCTCAAAGCACTTTTTTTGCATTTCTGTTGTCATCATCCAAGATGGTGTTACAGATTCAAATATTGGTGATGGATACAAGAGGAAAACCAAAAAAAACAACACTGGTCCGGCCGGGTTGAGTCAAACGATGATTTAATGAACACACGCGTGGGAGATGGACACCATACAGCAGACAGCATCAGATCTCAAAATGGTGGAGCCTTGATCAAACTCTTATAGCCTCTAGTGGCCCCCACCTAATCATAAAAGCCTAAACATTCACATTCTTTTCTCACACAGCGCCTAAGCTACGACCATGGCTCCCTGTTTATCTGCTCCTGCTGAGATGGGGCAGTATGCTCTGTTCTCTTCTAACCAGACAAATAAGGCGATGACTTTCTGTGAACAGTATTTCTTATAACTCAGCAGTATAATGCATCATAAAACAATATCATTCATTCACAATAAATCAACAGTCTAATGTAATGCAGATCAGTTTAACCAATGTAATAGTTATCACCTTCTTCTAATTCAGGAGAATAATGCAAACTAAAACTACATAGTAATTCACAATCTTTAATTAGGGGTCTAACATGGCATAAAATAATATTATAATCCGACAATTCCCCCTGATGAGCTCTTTAGACTTAAAGAGCTCACTTACACCCTGCAACCCAGTGTTGCCGGGTTCATTTCTCCTTCTCTCCTACTCTTTATCCCCCTGTTGGGTGAACCCTATGTGAGATGACCTCTGTGTTTGCGCAGTTCAGATGCAAGAAAAACTATTATTACAACAACAATAGTAGGTACAGATTTATTTCGGTGCTACCTTATACCCTTCAAACGTACTCAGACTAGAACCTCTGTCCGAGGAGCTTTTAACCTTTATTTTATGGCTGTAGGCACCAGTGTCTTCCAGTCGGGTGATCCTCTGCTCTCCTTTCTTCAACCTCAGGGGTTAGACAACCCTTCAGTCGTTGCACAGATCAGGGGATTATTCTGCCCCGATTTCAAACAATGATCTGTGTATTCTGGGGTCACCGCTGTGTTCCCCAGAAAAAGGAACAGGAACGTGTCCCCCTTATGACCAAGAGCCTCTCGAACGTCGTTGGTCTGGTGTTCCTGGATTTCCGCCAACCCCTTCATGGTTATTGCTGTGTTTATGGGATCCATCCTTTTGAGGTGACTAGCTGGAGCCCAAAATGCCATGACACTTGAACCTAGTTGATGTTTCCGCAGTCACCGTGTCTGTCTCTGCTGCGAAGGATCCTTGTATATCTGTGACCTCATCTGGTGTCTGTTCCTTTCTCTGTAAGAGACAGAAAACCAAAACACCTCCCTTCCTAGCTCTAACAATCTAATGTTGTTGTCTACTAATCTTTTGGTGGTTCAGAATTTGTTTAAAATATTCAGAATGTCTCAAGGACTTATCCTAATTTAGTGTATGTGTGTGTAAGCGTGTTTGCATTTAGCCCGCTGCACTGGCATTTCCTACACTTTATCAGTCCGGACTATCGCCGAACGATGCTTCAAAAGACCGAGTGCCAACTCATTATAAGCACATTTGCAAGGTATGTATGAAAATGATTAAAACCACTCATTCTAATAAAAGACATCAAAAACAAATTAGCCATTTCTAATTCTAACATGTGTCCCCCACTTTTCACAAAAATCCTTTCCTTCCGCCTACCGTCCCACGGTTTCCTCTCCAGTGTGGTACTCAGCTTCTCGTGAACACAGGCATTTGATCTTCTATACGCTATTCAGTTCATTTCAATGATTAATGCTTAAACATGGAAATAATGATTCATGCTTCTCACGGGTTCTCTAAAAAATCTGGAAACCTTTTGGGTTATTATTAGCTTAAGTTTTACCATACTTAAGTTATTAAAACACAAATGAAGTCATAAAAATGTTCATATAACCCTTGTTTGATGTTAAAACTCAACTCCCCCCCCCCCCCCCCTTTTTTTTTTGACAAATTCCCATGTGTCAATTCAACGGAGCTAGAAAATTAAAAGAAAAGGTTAGTGACCTCATATCTTAGAAAGTATCAGACTTTCTCCTATCCAGTGTCGTTGCTCCGGTCTTGTTATCCTGTGTTAGGGAATGAAATCAATTTAATTGTCCTGTTAGATCTGTTCAATTCCTGGCTTCGCCCAGAGCCTGTGTCTTCACAATTGTCTACAAACAAAACCTGTATTAATATGAACTTCACTTCAGCATGAACTTGTTGACTACTTTTGACACCTGTAACTAGAAGATTAACCTGAGGTTATAACAATCACTGTAATGCAAATGTTAATGTAATATCAATAGCTTCAATAAATGTTCAATGCAATGCTTGTTATATGATTCTGATGTAACAATAATGCTGATGCTACAATAACAGTAAAACACACCCTTTTTATCCCTTACTGACCACAGCAGGGGCATCTATGTTTTGATTCAGCCATGAATCCAGCTCACCTGATTCATCACTGAGCCCCACCGGCACTGGCATTTGACAGGGTGGCGCTGCATATTCTTCCTTTAATGTCACTATTTTCAATCTGTTAATTAGAGTGTTTAAACATGAAGTAGACTGCGTCCACAACAAGTCAATACAAATGTAAATGTGGCCAATTATCAATCTATTACCAATCAATAACAAACGATAGCTTTTATTTTATGCATGCTTTTAGTCAACCACTCACCCACAGGATCTCCAATCCCAGAAAATTCCTTCTCCTCATTTAATGAGTCTGTCCTCCTTCCATGCCCTGGTAACTGGTCCATCCAGAGCCATATCATCTTGAAATATACATACAACAAGCCAAACCACACCTTGGTCACACCAACCCTTTTCCGCCCTGAAGATGTCCAACGCCATCTTAGTCTGGACTGTCAAAGGTGACTTTAACGCTGACTGTTCCGACAATCCATTTTATAACATTTCCTGGTCAGATTAGCCAATCTCTGCACACTGGAATAAACATAATCAACATGGTCAACATTTTTCCTGCGTGTTATTTCACCATCTTATTGATTCCAACGCTCCATCCTTATGTGGTTTGCTACATTATGTCCATCTAGAACTCCACTCTGTATCTAAATGTCTGAAGAATTTTTCCTGTTAGGGGTCAAGTTTTAAGAATTTGACCATACGTGAAATTAATGATGTTATCACCCCCATCGGGGCTTACCTTTCCCACTTCTGATGATATTCCTCCCTATTCTTTGCAAGTACCCCCTTTTGGTGGCGAGAAACTGTTGGTGTGGTCAAGTGGGTGCTGTAAAAACAAAAGCTCAGGACAGAACAGTTATCAGTCATGTACGTCATACAAAATTAGCATATATTGAATTTCATATTGATCCTCTGAATGTAATGGTACATTTTAATTTGAATTTATCAAAGCTAAACAAAATAATTTTTCTTTATTTTGCTCTTGTTCTTGTGCAGCACCACATCTCAGCACATGCCCCTGTCGGTTCTATCTTACTTTTCTAAATTATTGACTATTTCAATAGAGAACCTAAATGACGTGGACCAGGGTTTGTTATTACATATCTCTATTTTGAATGTGACACGTCTATCATTCCCCTGTTATTCATAGACATTAATAGAGTTTTTTGGCTTTTTTCTTTTCTGTACATAAGTTAATTGACTTTTTACAGTGGCCTGCTATGGTTAATAATAACATGTTCAGTCATGAGTGAAATCAAAGCTTTTCTTCACGTTAGCATTTAACATTCCCAACAATATAATGTGATACATTAATCGAAACACAGCTAATAAAACAGAATTTTCTTGATGCAAACATCAGTAACTCAAAATTAGCAACCAAAGGGTTAAGTCTGCAGTTCACACTCATGTGAAACTACAGCCTCCCCCTTTAGTCTCTGTCATCCTTCTGTTCCTGCAAAAACAAAACAAAGCGAGACAAAACATCCACCCTTCTTTTACAAGCTGGGTGAATTGTTTGTGGACATGTACTAATCCTAAAGTCGGTACCGTTTTTGTCTCAGTATCAAGTCAGTTAAAACTTTTAGTCGTCAGTCCATCACAGTCCAGTCACATAAATACATTCACACACATTTATACCAGATATTGCTGATAATGGAGTCTCACACGCAACCTATTTGAGGCTCCATCACCAGCAAGATGACGTCATCATTTTAAAGGAAAACAGTTCCTTGTTTTGTGGACTGGATTGACTCACTGCAATCCTTTTAGCCTCAGGACTTCTCATGTGATCAATGTCCCATATAAGTGAATTTCTCCAGAGCCCATTATAATCATGGAGAAAAATACTTTGCGACTGTTTTCAGTAAGAATATTTTATAGCGCTTTAAAGTTCAATCTCTCAGGCCTGGATTAAAGAGCTGATTTGTTAAATCAGGAACTCACAAAATACCAAAATATCACCACCGGTGGATCACTCCTCTCAGATGTTCTTATTTCAGTGCACTGTAACAAAAGCAAAAACAAACGTAACCAATAAGATACTCATATAATAACAAATACTGGGGCCCGTTAGAAACATGTCCAAGCATAAAACCATCTTTCTCTCTCTTAGAGAAAGAAAACAATCCAAACCTCACTGATAAAATCAACCTAGTGTTAAGCAAAACCCAAAAATCAACCAAAACTTCACCAGAAAGTTTTTCTCCGTCCCGGGACAATATTGTGTAGGCATACAGGTACCGTAACTTCTTTTCGCACTGACAAAAAATATGTTGGACTTATTTGATTCAATAGTGGACACTAGTTGCACACAAATGTTTTGCTTTGATAGAAACTTAAACAACTGAGTTAAATCAACACAACCTTTTCATATTCAGTAAACCTGTACATTTTGTGTTCATAAAACACGATTAAAACATGTTCAGATGGAGTAAATTGAGCTCCTGGAATATTTTAATCCTTCACAATTCTGTCATTTTATTTCAACACTATTCAATAACTTTTATCAAAATTCTACTTGGTTCCTTAAATGCTACATGTTGTCTTCATATTGCCTACGGTTCAAAAAAGTCTAGATTCTGGTTACCATAAAAATTGAATGGGTCTACACCAACTACCATCCTCCTATCTTATCCTGGTTGCAGGAGGGCTGGGAAATAACCCTGAAGTGATAGGTTACGAGGCAGGGTGCACCCCGGACAGGTCACAAGTCTATCGCCTAGAAACAAACAACCATTTACACTTACATTCACGGATAATTTAGAATCATCAATTAACCTAGCTCTAACAGCTGCATGACTTTTCACTGTGGCAGGAAACCAGAATACCCAGAGAGAAACCACTGCAAACTAGCCAGACTGTGGACTTGCACCCAGAACCTTCTTACTGTGGAGCAACAGCACTCACCAGCATGCCAAATATGTAGGAAATACAGGGAAGCTATAATTTCCTGTATTTGAGGCAGACTTATTTTGTGCTTGCCCTTGACAGGTTAATCCACAATAAATAGCAATAGCATGCATTTGGTGTGTGTGTCGTTGTCTGCCTCTTATAACTCCAATGATTTTTCTGCAGTTTGAAATCTTATGCGGTCTTATGAATTCCGTTAGTTCAGCAACTAACCACTCTTACTAGATTGTAAATCCAAGGGCTGGCCCCCTTTTCTTTTTTTTCCTTTTTTTTTTTTTTCAGTGTGTTCCTCCTTCAATTAAATCTCAATCACAAAAATGTGGCGCTCCGAAATAAGGCTCACACCGTTAATTCATCATTTTCACTCTTTACCACTGCTCCTTATCAGGCTGTGTGAAGCACAGTAAACAATTCAGTCCAGGCCTTAAGCCATGAACAGACATCACTCACAGACATTGTTTTCATAACCAAACTGCTCTAGACCCTGTCCCCTAAACTACACAAATGCCCTCTGGGTGACATGAAATGCATTTAACCAATAAACAATCAATGGCTTCTTGTTGTTGTAACAGATTCTGTATTTGGACATTTGTGTGCAGCATTTTGCGTATCAGCATAGCATTTGTTAGTAAAGCATTCTTCATTGCATCAGCGTGTGTGTGTATCACTCTTCATTGCACAAACATGTGTATGTGTGTGTGTGTGTGTGTGTGTGCGTGGATCACTTCTCAGTGAATTGAATCAGCATTTCGATTTGTGTGCGTGTGTGTGTGTCATTTCTCAGTCAATCAACGAGTGCATATGTGTTCGTATGTGTGTTTCTCTTGATTCTGAGTCAGTGTATGTAGATGTGTGTGTTTGCGTGTGTGTGTTTGTGTTCATCACTTTCCTGTTCTGGTGTTCTGGGTAAACCATGGCCTGAAGCGTGGCCTGGGGTCCTGCCTCCCCCTTTTCAGTCCGTTCGCGTCCATTGGTGCTGCTGCCCAAAGTTCTGTCCATACTGGTTCTGGCCCCAATTGAGGCAGTCCTTTTCTCCTGTGTCCTGCACCTTCTCCTTGTCCAGCTCCTCCTTAACTTGAACCAACCTCCTGCTCCAGCAAGCTCCGGCCTGATTTCAAGTCCTGTATCTGGAACTGTAAGCCTGACTGATGGGTTCGATTAGCAGCCAGCTCCTCCTGAGCCATGCTCAGTTTCTGCTCTGATGCCTTGAGCTCTTACTGAGGGCAGAAACCTCAGAGTCTTTTCCGTACACGTCAGATTGAAGTTTATTGATGTTTTCCTTGCTTTGCTCCATGGCCTTCTGCAGCTCTGCAGCTCTGCTGTTCGGCTCTTCTCAGAGGTCAGCTCCTGGCCGAGCCCCAACACCTGTGTCTTCAGCTTATGTTCTTCTGCTGCTTTTGTCCAATCTGAGGTGCCTTCTGACCTCAGTTACTCCTCATGTCTCTGGCACGCCCTTTTTGCTGCCCGATCATCCGTGTTGGTCCGTCACTGTCCTGCACAGTTTTAATGCAGAGTTGTTAAGGTCAGCATTCTTTTGCTCGGCCTCACTTTTCATCCGGGCTTAATAGGTGTCTCGTCACAGCTCTGTCAGCTGAAGCTGTCTGGAAATCTCCCCCGTGTAGTGAAACTGGCCTTGGATTTAACATTCTCCGTCTCCGCTGCATGAGATCTCTTTCCTGCAGCACTGTTGACATTCTCAGGCTGTTGTTGTGGGTCCAGCTGCTGTAGCATTTGGTCAGGGTCACATCAAAGATGGTAGAGGGGAGAGCAAAGATGGTAGAGGGGAGAGCAGGAGTCCAGGTCAGCCTCGGCTTTCCGGGCCGACAAAGCAGCCTGTAATCAAGCATAAAGAGAAAAAACAAAAACAAAACAAAAACAGACGAACAGGAAAATGATGTTGTTTTGGCTGTGTTATTCAGAGAGGGGCCATGCCCTGTGTCAGCCTTCTCCCCCCCTTTTTTTTGTTTTTTCTCACTATATAATCAAGTCATAACCCACCAAATTGACAGGACAACACAGTTACATGTTAAAATTCTAAAGATCATGTTTAATAACTCAAAAAAGGAATTTTATTTCATTCAGTAATCACTTGTATTAATCAATCAGAGGAAAACATGTCACAATTTGACTCTTTTAACCACTTAATTTGTTGTTTCATCACTGGTTGGTCATACCAGTGTCTTTCTTTTTGAAGTCAAGTTGTTGTCCTGCAACCCAGAGAGTTTATTTGTTAGTAGTGGATAAACTTTATCATTTAACATCAGGTGTATGTTAAGTTTCGCTGCTTTAGCCTTGCTGGAAAATTTTCACGTGTTCATGAATGTAAGCTGTTTCTTCATTGCGTGTATGTGCGTTTACGGGTGGGTTATTGTAACTTTTTCTCAAACAAGGCATTTCTCTAATTGTGTGTGTTTTTAATTTTGTTTCCCAAATTTTGATTTCCCACCTTAAATAACAGCATTCCATGTCTTCAGCCAAGAATTAGAGGTTGCTTGTGAGATTCAGGGACACATGGTGCCAAAAACAATTCAGTGAAAAACTTGCCTGAAAATTTCCAGTGATGGTAACCGATAACTGGAGGAGAAGATGTCCTTTAAGCTTCTTTTTCGGGTAGGGACAAAGTGAGAGGTCAAGCTGTAAAATTTTGAGCCAGAGCTTGGCCTGTCTGTCGTCCCAATTTTGTTAATCTATCCTTTTGCCGCTGTACTCAGTTTTCCAGGTTGAGAGAAATCCACCTGTATTAAGAGACTAAAACATTCATTTACTATTTTTCTTAAAACATCTATTTGGTTCATCTGCCTAGATTTTACTCTCTCTATCTCTTGGTGCATAGTTCACACAGTCAGGCAGCTGCCTTTTATGGGCATGCACTTTCTGGTCACAGACACTCACCCCCAGCAACCGCAAAGCCGTCTCTCCTATATCAAAACCCAGCCAAACATTAAACATTCACCGTAGTCATTCAAAACTTTATTTGTAATATTATAATCAGCAAAATCAGCGTTTTAATTACAGGCATGTATCATTGTTTGCAAATCATACTTATAAAACTCAATAACACGCTAAACAAGAAGTCCTCTGTGGGCTTCACAGCAGCCACCTCATTTGCATGTTCACACACTGTCTAAAAATAGCTCGCAGCGCTGCAGCACGCTGTCGTCACACACAGCCTCGTTTCACACTCAACTCTCTATCTTATATTTACAAAGACGTCTTATATTTACAATCACTCTCAGGCCTGAAAGTTTTAGCGCCTACACAATTTTTACAAATTTAAGATAACGGGTCCAACCGAAGAAAGTCCAACTTTTTTGTAATCAATTAACCAGTATCAGACTCTAACTGTATCTGGCCTCATCTCTAAAATGCCTAACTCAATTTAAAGTGTCCAAAAAAGCGCAGATACCGTTCAACACGGTAAGGAGACTCTAACTCCTAGCTTATTCCAGGATGCCCTGTACCCCACATTCAAGCCAAACTGAACTAACCCTGTTCACCGACAGGTCAAGGTCGCGCGTCCGCGGCCAGGAGGGAGCGTAACCTCTGGGCTATGAACCTCTTAGCTATTGCCGTTCTTAGAAAATTTATAATAATTTTAAACAACAGACAACACTCAAAAAAAGAGTATGACTGAGGCAGATGCAACGTTATGGACACTGGAGACTCTAACTCGCAAAATGACCAACGCAGATGCAATTCTTAGTCCAATGGAGACTCTAACTCACAAAATGACCAATTCCCTATCAAACTACCTGGGACTCGAACCCAGTATTATTTTCCTTTCTCTTGGGACTCAAACCCATTATTATTTTCCTTTATCTTGGGACTCGAACCCAGTATTATTTTCGTTTATCTTGGGACTCGAACCCAGTATTATAACTTATAAGCTTACTTCAAGTTTCAACACTCATGAGATTTTTCATCAAAATCAAAACAGGTCTTCACCAGTAATTTCAGTGAGTAGACTTTTAATTTATACAGTCCAATTTGGCACAGTTTGGATTTACATTCAACAGGTTGTGCCTCACCTTTAGATGTGCCGGCTTGCCCACTCACGTCAGACCACTGGCTCGTGCCTGCCCGTTCAACCACCTCGCACCGTCCAGACCCCCAAAACTTCCTCCCCAATACCACAGGACGAGCCTCCAAAACTGTTACGGATTCAAATATTGGGGATGGATACAAGAGGAAAACCAAAATAACAACACTGGTCCGGCCGGGTTGAGTCAAACGATGATTTAATGAACACACGCGTGGGAGATGGACACCATACAGCAGACAGCATCAGATCTCAAAATGGTGGAGCCTTGATCAAACTCTTATAGCCTCTAGTGGCCCCCACCTAATCATAAAAGCCTAAACATTCACATTCTTTTCTCACACAGCGCCTAAGCTACAACCTTGGCTCCCTGTTTATCTGCTCCTGCTGAGATGGGGCAGAATGCTCTGTTCTCTTCTAACCAGACAAATAAGGCGATGACTTTCTACAAACAGTATTTCTTATAACTCAGCAGTATAATGCATCATAAAACAATATCATTCATTCACAATAAATCAACAGTCTAATGCAATGCAGATCAGTTTAACCAATGTAATAGTTATCACCTTCTTCTAATTCAGGACAATAATGCAAACTAAAACTACATAATAATTCACAATCTTTAAATAGGGGTCTAACATGGCATAAAATAATATTATAATCCGACAATGGTGACAACAGAAACGCTAAAACTGGCTTTAAATGTGGTCTTTACAAACCAGCAGGTGTCTTTTCAGTAGCTACATCAACCTGGTATATTGTGTTTTATACTATTGTTTTGCTTATGAAGCTTCAGTGTTAGCATTTTGTCCACTACCATTTAAACTTCAAACACAGCATTACTTTCTCTTTGGCTCTCGGAGGAGGCGGACACACTTTTTCTCCTCTCCCTTATCTTCCCTGCTTATGTCCTTGTCTAGTCTCGTGTTTTTTTTTTTGTATTACTTTCCCTGGAACACTCTCTCACAGTCTGTTTCTATAACCTAAAGAGAATTATGGATTTGATCAACTGATCTCTGAATGCTATTGACATCCTTTTCTCAACGAGAAGTTTGGGCTCGGGAGAGCCCGAGTGCCCTGGAGGGACTTTCCCTGCCGGATACACGATGGACGGGTGGCAGAAATGGAGGGTTGTGTGCCTGGCAGGACTGTTGATCGAGGACGCTGAAGATATCTACCTATTCGGAACCATGATAACAGGGTTCTTGCTGATCGGAGCTGGCTTGGCCCTGGCTTATCGGAGAATTAAGACAGCGGAACGATGGGACGAGGTGCGACTTCTCAGAACGGGCTTGAAAGCAGAATGGTTAAGACCTTGGAGACGCTTACAGCTGCCGTAAATACTCAGTATAACACCTCTGAACGTATATTGGGATACATCAAGGAGAGGCCTGCTCAAAATAACGCACTTGAGCAAAAGTTGGATTGCATCGCAGAAAAGCTCACCGAAGTTGTGAGTTCTCAGAATCGACTGTTTGGGCAAAAGAATGAAAACACCAGCAAGTTTGATACCATCATCGGGAAGCTCGCGGTTCTCCAACGGGAGATTGAGAGACCAGTGTCGGAGTGTTAAAGAACAGCTTTGAAATTCTCATGAGTTGTCGCAAAAGAAAAATTACCATCATAATCCGGCTATCAGTAAGATTAATTTGTTTTTGCTATGAATGAACAGACCAAATGTCATCTAAAATAATTAATCATTCTGACTACTTCAAAGTTCTACACATAAAACTTCTTGTTTATTTGTGTTACCTCTAGTTTGAAGCTGGTGAGACTCACTGTGGTGTGCCCTAGTTTTGCTAAGAGAAGTGTTCAGTTTTTTTTTTTTTTTAATTCTCTGTGGTCTCTGTGGCAGACTGACACCTCTGCAGTTCAACAAGATCTTCAACATCTTTGATGTTGTCCATCTTCCTTTTCTCAGAAACACCCCCACGTTTTTTGTGGTCACAGAATTTCTCAGTAGAGATGTTAAGAATGGAAAAAGAATGATGGAAAGTGTCTACAGTTTATAAAAATTGTTACTTAATCTCTTCATAATACCACAAACGCTGCCAAACCTATAATGAGGACATGGGCCCATACTGAAAGGTAGTGATGGGCAGATGAATCTTCATGAAGCACTGAAGCTTTTCATCCAATTGGTTCACCCCAGCGCAAAGCTTCTTGAAGCTTCATTTGCTCTAGCAGGGCATCTACTGGACGTAAAAATATTAGTTGGCATGAATTTGAAGAGTGTGGCCTTTTGCACACAGCCTGTATATGTCAACAACAAAAGGAGTGTGTAAAACATGTATATTGTAGTGATGGCAGTATACTGTATATATTTATACTGGCAGCATGGAAAATGATTATTTACTGTGAGGTGAGGTGTGGTTGGGGTGTGGACAGTGGTTGTAATTTTGTAACGTTGAGGTATGGACAGCTACACACCGAGGCTCAGTCCTGCCCATATTTTACTCTGTAAAAACTAAATTTTCACTGCTTTTATGGCCTTTTTAGTGGGGAGAACATAGCTAGGATTTAATGATTTAACAAATCTTTTAAATCCTTTGTCCTCCACAGTGCTAAATGGTCCTCAATCACCATGCTAACCAGGTCTTCATCTTTTTGAGATTGTTCTCCCGAGGAAAGACAACAAAGACAAAGCACAAATATAAATATCACACATGTAACTTATTACAGTTGTATAATATTGTTATATCATTTAGTAACATTACTGCATGCTATACTATCATGGCATTTGATGGCTCACCTGGTCTTGCTCCACAATCGGTGTTCACCTCATTCTCATGCAAAGCTCTGTAGTGCCTAAGCATGGATATGGTGTTGTTGTTATATCCCAGCTCCCTGGCACATAGCAAACACTTCACCTTGTACAAAAGTAAAGACAGCTTAACATAAATTGTATTGCACCATCAGTATTATGAAAATGCATCTTCTGTAGAAATTTACATACCTTGTTGGGAGGAATAAGATCAAAATGTTCCCACACAGGGGAGGACATCCTCCTCTTCTTAGTTGGCTCCATTCTCTCCTGACTTTCTCTCCTCACTCTCATAAACCTCCAAACTGTCTCCAAACTCTCACTAACTGCAACTTTCCATCAAACACCCACATTTTGAATGAAGTCTGAGGGGTTTATATCGCTGTCATATCTCGCGGCAAAGTTCGAACCACTTCCTGAACCAGTCACGTGGTACAGCCGGGCAGCGAGGCTTCGGACGTCATCATTTTCAGCTCCTCCCATAAATGAAGCAAGCTTCGATACGCGCATCGTGGAAACGCCCCCTCCATTACTCGACACAAGCTTCGAAGCCTCGATACAGAACGTCACATCACTACTGAAAGGTGTTCAATAATTCCACCATTAGAGCTCTTAGACTTGTTGTTCCTAGAGTATTTAGAAGTACAGTTGGAGGCAGAGCCTTTAGTTTTCAGGCCCCTCTTCTATGGAACAAACTCCCAATTTGGATTTCGGAGACAGACGCTATCTCTACTTTTGAAGAATAGGCTTAAAACTTTCCTTTTTGCTAAAGCGTATAGTTAGGGCTGGATCAAGTGATTCTGAATCCTCCCTTAGTTATGATGCATTGAGAATTTCTTCTTCAGTCACCTTTTTCCCTCACTATATGTTAATAGACCTCTCTGCATTAAATCATTCTCTGGCTCTCTTCCACAGCATGTCTTTGTGCTGTTTCCTTCTCTAACTCCAACATGTCACGGCAGATGGCCGCCCCTCCCTGAGCCTGGTTCTCCTGGAGGATTCTTTCTGTTAAAAGGGCGTTTTTTCTTCCACCTGTTGCCAAATTGCTAGCTCAAAGGGGGGAAGTTTGATTGTTTATTTGACCCTTCAGAGGAAGCTCATTACCACCACATGTATCCATGACCTCAGTCTTTGGTCACTAGCCAAAACCACAGATGAGGGTAGTGACGTTGCTTGACCAGTAAATCGACGGCTTCACTTTTACGTTCAATTCTCTCTTCATGACAACAGATCGGTGCAACGTTTGCATCACTGCAGCTATGACCCCGTCTGTCAGTCTGAACATATTATACCGCTTCAGGTTCGACAGGTTATTCTGAGCTGCTGATCATATAAGCGCTACAAAAGGTTTTTGAAGACTTGTTTCTCATACTTTTCCCATTAAAGGGCACACTAGAGGCGAGGAAATCTACAGTGAATTTAAAAGTTGCAGAATTTGACATGTTTCCAGGAAATGCTTATCATGCAGGACATTGTCAAGTTAATCACAAATCCATGTCTTTCTATTGTTGCTGAAACTGTATCCACAAATACAGGGATGGCCAACTCCAGGCCCAAGAGCTGGTTTCCTGCAGGTTTGTGACCTTGATCCAGCACAGCTGACTTAACTGGCAAGAATTACCCCATCAGCATTTCTAGAAGTTCTCTAGAGGCCTGGCAATGAACTAATCATCTGTACCAGGTGTATTGACCCAGGGTGTTATCTAAAACTTACAAGACACTGGCTCGTGTACAGATGAGTATTGTTTAGGTTTTATCCGATACTGGTGCCAAACCGGTACTTTTGAATCCGTGCCGGTACTTAAACAGTGCTCGAACCGGTGCTTAAAAAATGGAGGACACAAACTTTTTCCAAAAACCTTTTATGTTTAGCTGTTTTTTGTAAAAAGATAACAATGTTAGCCTTTTCTGCAGCTACAGGGCATATATGGTATCACTCTTGGCTGGAAGCAGTGCTTAAACAATGGGAAAACACAAACTTTGTCCAAAAACCTCTCATGTTTAACTGTGTTCCACTTTTTCTTTGGTCATTTTGGCCTTTTTGGCCAGGGTGAAGGGAGTATCTGCCATCAAACAAGAAGACAGCTGCATGTAACTACAACTGTGTTTGCTAGTTCACCTTACATGCATTAATATAATAATGTGGTTAGCCTACTCAACGTAAATTACACACGAACAACATTAAGCAACTCACGCAGAGAAGAACGGCTGCTGCTGCCATCATCATCCATCATAATTTCTGCTACACTGGCAGGGCTAGGGGCCAGGACTCTCCTCTTCGGGTTCTGGGGGGATGTTGCTAACTCCGGGTCCAATAACAGGCACTACACCCGCAGTAGATGTGCTCGGTCTTGCTGCAAGCTATCAAATACGGTGCATTTCTCGGCTTTTAAAAAAACGCTATGTGTCGCCAGGTGTTTCATCGGATTTGAGGTGTTACTTTCTTTGCACAGTATCACCTTAAAGAACTTGTTGCAGGTTGCTGAGTTTGCATCTTTTGCTGTGAAGTACAGCCAGACTTTTGACCGCTTCGCCTTGGGTATTTTTAATCTGTAGCTCTGCTCGAAAAGAACGTACATACCTGGGCCCGCCTACTATCCTGGGAAAGGTAAAATGATTGGCTAGAATCCAAAGTGTATGACATCTCAGGAAAAAAAGCACCAAAATGTATGCTGCTTTTGGTCTGGTTACTACCGTTTATGTGGTACCGGATACCGGTACCCATCCCTACTCTTGAGGCCTGGAGGTGGTCACCCCTGTACTGAGATGTAAGGATGCTTTTTCTTTACCTCATGAAGTGGACGTGGAAACTGCAAAGTGACAATGAACTTCAGTCTAGGGCAAAAAAATTTGTCAATGTCTGCACTTGTATGGTGTCTGTCCTGTGTGGATTCCCTTATGCTTTTTCATTGAGCTAATGTCCAGTGGTGAAGGATGACCCACACTGGTCACAGATGTGCTTTTTGACCCCACTGTGGAATAGTTCATGTATTTTAATGTACTTGGTGTGTGGAAGCCTCTCCCACATTCTTTGCAGTCATTCATTTTGTCTTCAGTGTGTCTACGTTGATGTGGTTTTAGGTCCCGTTGATGATTGGAAGTTTTTCTACAAAGGTCACAAAGAAGCTTTCCCACCACCACAGTGACGACAGGGTTGAGAACTGGATCAATCTGTGTTGCTCTGATTCTAAACAAAGACAGAGTAAGTCAGGAAATTCCTTCAATGTTTTTATCCTGAATGTCGCCTGAAACAAAGAGCATCTCTGCCAACGTCCAATTACATTTTACTGTTTACATTATAACACTCAGTATAACTCCATAAGTTTACTGATCAGACTTGTTCCAAACAATCAGGTTACAATTACAAGATAAAAAATATATACATATCTCACAGTAACTGCACTTGTAGAGTTACTTTCTGGTGTGGATCTTTTGGTGTTTTTTCAGGTGATGTGGAGATTTAAAAGTCTTCTCACACATGTCACATTTATAAGGTCTCTCCTCAGTGTGGATAAACATGTGTTGTTGTAACTGTGCATCTGTTGCAAACAGTTTCCCGCACTGATCACAGCGGGAAACATCATTTCCAGTGTGAAACCGTAGGTGAATATTTCGGTACTGTTTGTCGCTGAAACTTTTTCCACAAAAGTCGCAGCTGTACGCCTTAATTCCAGAGTGGGTAACTAGATGCCTCTGTAAGTCACTATTTTGAGCAAACGTCTTGCCACACAACTCACAGCTGTGTGCTTTAACTCCACTGTGGATGATATGGTGTAATTTTAAGCATTTACGATGGGTAAAAGACTTTCCACATAAGTTGCAGGTGTATGGTTTAACTCCACTGTGGATGAGTTGGTGTGTTTTAAAGTTTTGAGCCAGGGTAAAAGACTTTCCACACAAGTCACAGTTGTACGCTTTAAATTCACTGTGGATGAGTCTGTGTGTTTTTAATTCTCCAGCCCGGGTAAAAGACTTTCCACACAAGTCACAGGTGTGTGCTTTAACTCCACTGTGGATGAGTTGGTGTATTTTTAAGCTTCCAGCCTGGGTAAAAGACTTTCCACACAAGTCACAGCTGTAAGGTTTAACTCCACTGTGGATGAGTTGGTGTTTTTTTAAGCATCCAGCCTCGGTAAAAGACTTTCCACACAAGTCACAGCTGTAAGGTTTAACTCCACTGTGGATGAGTTTGTGTGATTTTAGGCTTTGAGCCAGGGTAAAAGACTTTCCACACAAGTCACAGCTGTATGACTTAACTCCACTGTGGATGAGCTGGTGTGTTTTTAGGCTTTGAGCCAAGGTAAAAGACTTTCCACACAAGTCACAGATGTACGCTTTAACTCCACTGTGGATGAGTTGGTGTCTTTTTAAGCCTCCAGCCCTGGTAAAATTCTTCCCACACTCATCACAGCTGTACGCTTTAACTCCACTGTGGATGAGTTGGTGAGTTTTTAAAGTTCCAGCCTCGGTAAAAGACTTTCCACACAAATCACACCTGTACGCTTTAACTCCACTGTGGATGAGTTGGTGAGTTTTTAAACTTCCAGACTGGGTAAAAGACTTTCCACACAAATCACAGCTGTACGCTTTAACTCCACTGTGGATGAGTTGGTGAGTTTTTAAACTTCCAGACTGGGTAAAATCCTTCCCACACTCATCACAGCTGTAGGTTTTCTCTCCCTTTCTTCTGTGAGGTTTGTCGGCCTCCTGAGAGCGCTGACTTCTTGCTCCATGTTGGTCCTGCAGTGACAGAGATACAAACAGAGGCAGTGAGTGAAATGCAGTCGTGGACCAAACTGAAACTCCCTCCGTCAATGGAAACAAACATGTCAACAAACACATTGTTGGTGTGTTACCACCACCTTCTGGTCATAGTATCACATTACAATAATGTGCTACAATGAGAGTTGTAATGAAAGTTACATTATTGAAGAAATATTTATAAGTGGAGAAAATCTTTTACGCATAAGAAATTGCAAGTTCAACTGATGATAATGTTGTTTCAATGTGTGCTTATAAAATATGATCTTTGTATTTTCTTCTAACTTCTGTGGTTTTTGGTTGTGAATGTAGATTCTGTATATATGGAGGAGCCCAGGATGCAAAAGATAAAGCTGATGTTAACAGGTTTTTCAATAACAGTGTAACTGTGATATTTTTCTCACCTTTTGTGTTGAAGTCATTGTTTCCTCTATAGTGGCTGAGCTGAGTCCAAATGGATGAAATTGTCCTTCTGCTGCTCCACCAGACTCTTCTCCTCCTGTTACTCAGCTGGGACACACACAAAAAATACAAATTTTTATATATATAAAAAAAAATATATATATATATCTGTCTGTGAAGGTTCTCAGTCATCCAGGTCATCGTAGTCTAAGGAGCTTGGAAAGAAAAGCGTCTGGACTTCTTTGAGTTGCTTGAAGACGTTTCACCTCTCATCCGAGAAGCTTCTTCCATTCTAAGGGTCAAATGGTGGAGAGTCCAAGATTTAAACCCAGTGGGAGTTTCCCCCAAAGAGGGACAAAGGACCCCCTGATGATCCTCTACCTCAGGGGTGTCCAAACTTTTTTCACTAAGGGCCACATACATAAAAAATATAGGAGGGGCTGGGCCACTTACTAGAAATTAGGTTTAACTTCAGTGTATTAAAGTTAGAAAAATCAGTTAAAAGTCATCAAATATGTTATGTTGTTGAACATAATTAAAGACAAAACTGCCTTCATCACAGCTTTCCATAAATGGATCTTTATTGATCTATTCAGAAAAAACTTTGGTAGCTCATTCTCAGAACAGCAGCCTTAGATTTCTTCTTAGACAGAAGATTTACAGCACAGAGAAAAAAACAATAAAGGGGAAAATGGGACAGGCAGATTTCAAGTTTGTTATTTAAGTTATCAGGCTTAGCAACACACCTATTAACGTTCATTTGAAACCATTATCAACATTAACAGACTGAACTGGACTTAATAACAGGAGTGCATAATTTTAGTTAATTATTCTAGTGAGTATCAGCTGCGCTGGGTATGTAAATCGGGCCATCCAGCTGTGGTGCTGATCGCCATTCGTGCCAAAAATCCAAAAAATGCCACTTGATCAAGGAGTAGAGCTGCATCAGATGAGATCAGCTGACTTTGCTATTTGCGTGCGCTGCGCACAGCGGTGTGTACTCTGTGTGTTAACAAGAAAAACGCATATAAGAAAGTGGTGCAGAAAAGCAGGGTAGTGACAGAATTGATGCACATTATTGGAATTTGAAGCGTGTGTACCTGCACATTAACACACGGGTACTGTGGAATATATTTTTTACTCACCTAAAGCGCTCGTGCTCTCGTCCACTCCCCGCAAAAAATTAGCAGCTGTGCGGTGTCTGTGGCATCGGGTGCTCTCATCGCATGCGATGGAGTAAAAATCAAAAGCACAGCTTTATCAGACAGTTGCAGTTTAATGTTGGCTGACGAGTCTTCAGTGCACAACTGTATTTCTGGACATGCTGACGTTGTTGAAGTCCTGCACTTTTTCCGGGCACATTATTTCGGTGACTTTAACGAGGCCGTGTTTTATGAGGTCTCCATCTGAAAAAGGCTTGCCATGTCTTGCGATGAGTTGGGCGACCTCATAGCTGGCTATTGGAGCCTTTTCCTGGACAATTTGAGCACGAAAAAAATACTGTTGCTGACCCCACAGGAGAGCTACCCCTTGCTTTAATTTCTGCTCTCGCTCAGCACCAGTGTAGGATGCATAAGCCTGATGTTTGGTTTCATAATGACATCGTACATTATACTCATTCATAACTGCCATAGTTTCAGTGCAGATCAAACAGACACACTTCCCCTTGAATTCTTTGAAGAAATATTCACTCTCCCACCGTGTCTGAAATTTTCTGTACTCACTCTTCTACCTTTCGCTCCTTTGGTTCTGCCATGTTAACTTGAGGTAAATTTCTTCTGTGATTGTCCTTTTTGGTGGAGCAACTGCCTTGATCAGCAGTAGCTCCCCCTGGTGTTACAACTAAGAAGTGCCATACACTCAAGCAAAAGTTGAAGTGCGGCACATATTCTATTCTATTTATGAAATTACTTGCGGGCCAATTAAAAATGGATGGCGGGCCACAGTTGGCCCGCGGGCCGGACTTTGGACACCCCTGCTCTACCTAATCACATGAGCAAAGGTGTGAAAGCGGGTGTGGGTCACAATCAGCCACGGTTTCGGGTGAGCTCATTGTGAAACCTGGCCCCACCCTATCATGTGATGTCCTGAGGTCAGATGGCCCAGGATGTGAGTGGGCGTTAAGGCGAAGAAGCTTCTCAGATGAGAGGTGAAACATCTTCAAGCAACTGAAAGAAGTCCATTATGTTTGACTCTATGACTTTCTGTGTCGTTTCTGGGATGCTTAGGACTCATATTGCACTGCTGGAAATAGTTTATTCTGATGCATATGCTGTTTTTTTTTGCAAATTTGCATTATAATATTTATTTTCGTTTTCTTGCAGTATATAAAAATTGCTGTATTTCAAAAATAAAACTACGAAGACACTTAAAATAAATTTCCTGTGGTGGGAAACTATTTTGTGCAACTTTTTTGTATTTACAGTTTTGAGGGATAAGCCTCTTAAATTTCTCTAACTAGAAATATATGTTAAAAAAACAAAAACGATTTTACATTTTTTGTAGTTATTGCACTTTTTTGCAATGTATGTAATAATTACTATGCACTCAATGCAGACTTATTATTAAGATTTGGGCTATAATGCTTGTATTGATGTATAGCAACTTGAAATGCTCCCAAAAATGGCACTACAGCATGTAAAAATGTAATATAAGTTCTGGCGGACTTGGTTCTATGGTAGGTCTTAAAGGGTTAATATGCTGCTGAGAATATAGCCCAGAAGAAGCGTATAGTATAGCTTTTATTTTGGAAAGAGCCATTTCTCTATAATAAACTCTCTTTTCCAAAGATGAGTGATTTCTCGATCAGATAGATTTATTTTATTTTATTATTTTGTTGTTTCAGCAACATTAAATTTAAAAACTGTACTTTAGAGTTCAAATATATATTTATAATTTTAATAAATGACAAATTAAAACGACATGAACATTTTTTGTATCAAAAAAATATCAAACCGTGAATTTTGTGTATCGTTGAACCCCTAATATATACACATATGTGTGTATATATTATCAACCTTTGTATATCGGCTTTATTTACACTGGAAGTACATAAAATACAGATGCATCTAGAGATCATCCTATGAAGTCTTATTCTAAAGGCTGATTGCCCTCCCCCACGCTTGTATCTGTGCCTTCCTGGGGGTGGGGGTTGGTTGTTCTCCTGCCCTGCAGCCCATCCTTTTGTTCATATTCCAAGACCATTTTTCTGTATGTATTCTTACCCCCTAGCAACCGCCATTTCATAATGTTGCAAGCAATCACAAACTCTACAGTCTGTCTAACTCCAATGTCTACCAAACAATCTATTATTCTCAACATAAACTGAACCCACATTAAAGTTAGCTCGGTGCTTACCTTCAGATGAGCCCACAAACCGAGAGAAACTCCGTGATGAAGCTGGGAGTCTTTCCAAACAGGAAACAGATAAGGGAGCAGAGACCCACGTGGTTCACGCTGATCTCAGCTACGATCCAGGAGAAAAGGGTGTGCAGATCGATGCAGATATCGATCCAAACGTTGGTAGTGGTATATGTTCCTGTAAGTTTACTACTTTACTCCCGTTTCATGAAAAAGCAGCTCTCTCTGCTCGACTCCTCTCCTGGACACACACTGTCTCCGCCCCTTTTTCCTGGCTCTATGATGATTTGTTGCTGTGCGGTCACGTGACGCAAAATTAGTGCCTATCTCCTTTTCCTAAACTCTTTTCCTTGGCCTCGATGAAAACGTCATCGAGGGAAGTAGAATTACCAAGTACTCATGGAAAGAGAGGAGCGGTGCTGAGAACTGGAACAGGCTGTATCCCAATTCATGTTCTGAGGCCTTAACGGTCCACAAGGGCCGCGTACTCAACGACCGCTAAGGCCGGAAGTGCGGGGCTTGTGAAATCTAGCCTCCGTCGCGCTGCCCAGGTTGCCTAGCAACCATGATACTAACCGCTGGAAACGTTTCATACAGTTTTGTATGTATGTACTTTGTTTGACAGAAATGACGAAGAACATATTTTGTACTTTTGTTTGTGTGTTTCTACACGAGCTTTTTGTGATTTGATAAGTATCTGAGGCTGAGACCACAGGACTGTAAACATGATTGTTGGGCTTCATTTCTGTACTGAACAGTCATTTAAGATCAGCTAGTAAATAACAAATAGTTAATGTTGTTCATGAGACTAAAGTCAGTGTAAATATGATATGGCCAATATTATAGTTATTATATTAATCATTATTAGTTATTACAGCAGTGAGTTTGAACTCTCAAATCAAATCACTTTTATTGTCACATCACATGTGCAGGTACACTGGTACAGCACATGTGAGTGAACTCTGTGTCAAATACTGAGCTTCAGTAAAGATTCAAGTTGCAGTTATTTATATTTCCCATCACCTTAAATCTTCACTCAAAGACAAGTATCTTTTACATATACATGTATTATATATAAGAGACAAATATTGTTCATTTAATTTGTTGGCATTACTAAATTTGGCTCAATGCTTAGTCCTAAAGTGTATATTTATTTTCTTACTCTTCTTATATACATTGTTTGTTCACTTGAACTGTTGTAACTGGAGCCTCGCCGTCTCGTCTCTCTATATTCTGTACTGTATGTAGCAGAGATGACAATAAAGTTTTACTTTGACTTCAGCAGCAAGCAGGCGCACCGAGGGCTCTCGTGCTCACTTTTTGCATGTAGAATGTCGAAAAAACATCGGTACAAATTATAAGTCTGTATTATAATGTCTGGTGTTTTCGTGTTTGTTGGTTTATTTTATTCTATTTTATTTTTTAATTTTTGCGAGTTGGTTAATAGATGCCGCTTCAGCCCAACACACATCAAACGTGTGACGCATGGTCACGCTCCCTCTGTTTCACTTATCGACGCGCAGGGTACCCCCCTCGCGTCGAGAATTGACGTGCAGGGTCCTCTTGTTGAATACTATAGAACTCCCTAAACGTTGCTTATTGACGAGAAGAGATTTCCACAGAAGAGCCTGTTGTCTGTATATTTATGCATTTCCAAAATCACATTGTAGTGACGTGTACTGAACACAATGAATTATAAATATAAACAACTACCTGAAAAACAGCAGATAAGTTAAATACATTAGTATCGCTTATTGCATTTATGGAAGCAGTAGCGGTTTTAGATACGGGCGACACGGGCGGTTGCTCGGGGCGGCATCACGGGCATCGGCAAAAAAAAAAATGCTTGTACTCATGCTGCACGTAAGCCAGCGCATATTGGGAATGGTACAGGCAATGATCGGTTTTCTATCGCCCATTTGCTGGGGGTAAGGACGCCCTTCGCTTGCGAGGTGCGCCTGCTGCTTGCGGCTAGTGATGGGTTGTTCTTGAACGAAATGGCTCTTAGAGCCTACTCTTTGACATGAACGACACGATCCGGCTCCTTATCGCAAGCCGTCACGTGGGGTTTTTTTTGTTTTTTCTTTCTCTCAGCCTCTCTCTTACACTTTTTTTCGCTTCCCTCTGCACGCGAGCCGTGTGCTTTACGCTGGGAAGAGGGGGGAGGGGCGGTAGTTACACTCAGTAGCACAGGAACAGGGAGGGAGAGAGAAAGAAAGAGAGGCAGGGACAACAACGTCACATTAGAAAGGTATAGTAATCATCAACAACTATTTTCAGTTGCAGATGATAAAGGATTCAGAAAGTTTATTCATGCAGGTCCATATGACAGAGAATATGCATGTTCTTTTTGTTTTCATATTATAATTTATATTTAATTGTGTTGTGGTTTGCAGTGTTTTGTGTTGTTTCACTTTAAATTTGTAAAAGGAAAAAGATGAAAATTTAAATAGTTAAAAGTTGAAATGTGAATGGTTGATTTTTGTATTATATGATTTATTTATTACATTTTATGTGGAGTGAATAAATAAAAGTATATTTATGGTGGCCCCTAGAGACAAAGCACATACAAACTTCAAATCACGTACAAACTCCGAACCACGTAAAAACTCAGAAGCACATAAAAACTCAAAACACATAAAAACACAACAGAAGTGCTCCAGGATGCTAGGGGCATTGTTGCGCTTTTCTTACCTAGTGGCTACACAAGCCAGCAAGTACCAACGACCGGATTTGGTGTGTGGTAGTAACAGGTAAATGAACATTGTTTTTAAATTATTTGAATATATATGAGTGCTTGTGTATAAATACAAAAACAATACACATATGCTTTCATGCTTTCAGTTGTGTAATTTAAGTGATCTAGTAGTTCTGTTTTGGAGGTTCAGTTCATGCTAGAAATGTGTTTTGGAGTTTGTACGTGTTTTGTCTCTAGGGGCCACCGCATATATTTATATATAAACATATATAAATAAAACCACTTTTTTTACGTTAGTAATTCCTTTTGTGCATAATTTTATATTATTGTTAAAAATAAATAAATTAAAGCAACAAAACAACCTGAAGACCCGGTTTGGAACCGAAAGTGCCGGCTCTTTTAAGTGAGCCGAACCGAAAGAGCCGGGCTCTAAAAAGAGCCGGAAATCCCATCACTACTTACGGCGCAGAGAGGAGAGGGCGGGGCGGCGGGGGATTCTCTGGCTGGCTGGAGCAGCATCTGACAACCATCTCGCAAAATAAAATAAAATAAAATTAAACCAACAAACACGAAAACACCAGACATTATCATACAGACTTATAATTTGCACCAATGTTTTTTTGACATTCTACATACAAAAAGTGAGCGCGAGAGCCCTCGGTGCGCCTGCTTGCTGCTGAAGTCAAAGTAAACTTTATTGTCATCTCCGCTACATACAGTACAGAATATAGAGAGATGAGACGACGAGGCTCCAGTTACAACAGTTCAAGTAAACAAAAAATATATGTAAGAAGAGTAAGAAAATAAATATATAGTAAGGACAGAGTTAAAGATGCATGATTACATTTACTGAAATTATGAAGTTGTCGTGTTGTGATTACAGAAAGGAAAATGTAGTTTAAAATATGAATACTGAACACTGTATCATCAAGGAAATATATATAGCACCAAATCACAACAAGCTGTGTCACGATGCTTTACCATTTAACCCTCCACCATTAAAATGAAAAAAATTATCTTTTTGTGAAATCTGGAAAAGAAAAGCATGACAATTTGTTCTATCAATTGTGGGTCATTTCTCAGAGCTTTGAGAGATATTAAACATCAAAATTTTAGAGGAGATAATAATAATAATAGCAATAATAATGATAATACTGCCTTAATATATTACAGCACGGTAACACTAAATAATAATTTAAATGGTACTAGCATTATTTGTATTATTATTAGTAGCAGTCAGTTTAAAATATATATATAGTTTCCAAACATTTTTGTAATTTATTTCTTAACCCTCAGCCCTTGTCCTAATAACTAACAGAAAGAATGAGGCAAAAAATCTACCTCTGTTTTGTCTGACTTGCTGACAATTTGAAATTTTAATATCATTTTACGTGATGTCATCTTCTCCAGCTGGTTCTTGATCTGCTGAAATAAATCATAATGAAGAATAATATAGATTAAATGTATAACTAGAAAATACATATAAGAGAGGTGGAAATTTGGGTGAAATAATGCTCTTCCAGACGTTTGTAAATAATAACATGTCCACAGAATGGAGAAAAATTGTGACACTGAACATTGTATATGCATAATCTGAATCTCACCGTCAGGTGTCCTGTGTTACTGCACATGCTCACACCTCTTCAGCACAACAGGTGCAGTTTGGTGTATTACTGCCTCCTGCTGGAACAATGATGTCATTGTTAATGTATCACTAAACTATTAATTAAACTTGATCTATGTTACTGTTGTCATGAGACCTGGTGTACAAAGAGATTGAATTCCCTCCGTCGCCTTTATATCACAGCTGAGAGGTTAAAAGGTCTTAACATTTCACCTTCTGTGAGTAAAAATTGCTAAAACAGAGCTTTTCTCTATTTTGTAAAAATAATTTAGTCTTATCAAAGATAAATCAAAAAATAAGTCTGATCAATATTTTAATGAGAAATGTAGTGGTGTGTGTGGTGTGGGATGGGATGTTTGATCTATAAAATGTTTGATTTAATAAAAGACATTTAAAAAAATTCAAATTGATCATTTGAATCATCATTACTATCATTTCTAAGTTTTATTTCTTATTTTAATTTTACAACTTTTTCTGGTGACGTTAAGCTTCTTGTTAATGCTTTTAATGAACACAGCCTTCCAACTGTCAGACAGGTGGCTCTGTACAAAACCATCTTTGCTTTGTCAGTTCCTGCAAACTCTTTATGGATAAATAATTAAACTTGTGCTATTTGATGTTCCTGTCAAAAAGCAGAACATCTATGGAAGTCCACGGGTCTGATTGTCCACCGTGAATACTTCAAAGAGCTTCCTCACTTTTATAATGAGTCAGTGAAAGGAGCGCTGTGTCGTCCATCAAGTGTGTTCCACAAGAAAGGTGAAGGGATGGCAAGTCAGACAGAGAAATACATAAATCGCAGCAAAAAAAAATTTCTGACACAACTTCACCTGCTTCCAAGGTGCATGGAGAGGTTGAAAGAATTCACAAAGCAGGAACTCCAGCAACACTTGAGGGAAGATGAACAACTTTAATAATTGACCAACGCGTTTCGGCTTGTGGCCTTCATCATGGTCAATTATTAAAGTTGTTCATCTTCCCTCGAGTGTTGCTGGAGTTCCTGCTTTGTAATGACAGAGAAATACTACAGGAGAGAAGAGCTGCAGAAAGATTGAAATCGGATGGCTTCATTTAAGCAGTAATGAATATCATCTGAATATCATCTTCCTGAATACTATTGTTGTTTATATTTACTGCGGGAAGAAACGGTAAAAACTGCGTTTTTCAAATTATTTGTGTGGCATCAGATTTGATGCAGAACACCTGATTGTTCTGTAAATAGTTTGAAATGTTTGTTTAAAAAAATGCATCAGCAGCATTTTTAGGTAAACAGCTGCAAAAATCTTTGTTGTTTGCAATACTCAGAAATAATAATAAATTGCCCAGCATTGGTCATTATATACTATATTTTGCAGAAAGAGAGTTACAAAGGTTCAAAGTGGTGCTCCATGAGAGTCGTGCACACGGGCAGGGGGGAGAACACATCTGCAAAGCGCTGTTGCAATGCAGGAACATCTACTTTATTGGAATATGTGAGATGTTAACCACAATGACTCTTAAACACACTGTCTGAAAACTTCATGCCAACAGCACCTTTTTAAGAAAAATCAAACATATAATCCTTGAAGATCATTTTAGAGTGTTTAATTAGCTGCAGGATCCTTGTTCAGTGTGAGTGGAGAACAGCCAAGTCTCTTCCTCTGATAAACCTTTACATGTACCACTGAAAACAGTTAAATTACTTTGAATCTGAAATCATGGCTCAAACTACTTGTTCTGAGACCATTTCTTTATTTTTCACACCAAACTGTTTAATAAGATAAACTTTACACAGAGTTTATCAAATATAAGTAACGCTTTAACATTATCAGGATTTCATAATACAAAATTCAAATCAGCAAGAAAACAGCTGCGAACATGTGGATCAAAATTCATTAAAAAACAACATGTGGACTTCAAGGACTAAATACACTAAAGTGAAAGGAGGAGCCAAAAACAGAATTTGAATTAAGTAAAAGTAGTCACCTGTGATCTATAAAATGGTCCTGATGTGTGCTGCTGTTGTTAACTTTCAACATTTCTTTGCTGCCAGTGTGAATACAAATGTGTTCATTGCCTAATTGAATAAAGGTTACACTGACTTACTGCTCCATCTTCTGGTACAAACTGGCATTATATGGAAGTACAGCCCAAAACCAGTTTAGCTTGAGTTTCTTTTTTTTGGACATAAAGTCACAGCAGGTGTTGTTTCAAAGCTGGTGGACAGATTAAGTTCATTTTGGAGGTTTTAAAATCAACTGCTGTGAAAACATTTGCACTTTTGGGAGAAAATAATTTAAGAGAAGATTTTACAACAGCAAACGATTAAATATGAATGAAGGTTTGAAATTTAACTGAGGTAACACATAAAATGAATACAACTACTAAACACTACTGTGTCCTAAGGGAACAAAGAATAAAATGTAACAGGGATAACATTTTAGAGAATTAAAATCCCTCAAAGGAAAAAACATAAACTTGATATACATATCTATACATGCAGCTTCCTAAATGTAACATTCAGGATTATTCACTGCAGGTCCAGAAATCAGAGCTACCTCATCAGATCCAAGTGTGACATCAGCTGACACTCTTTACAGGAGATTCCATCTGAACTCTGTGGAGCCTGATCTCAAGGTTTTTAAGTCTGACCCTGAAACCAGAAGAGGATCTTTCTCTCTCTTCAGATTCATTGTGATCCAGTGATTTCAGGCCTGTATGATCAGGCTGATGTTTGCACAGAGCAGATAATGAAGTGACGGTTTTTGCACATTGGTAACAGTGATACAGTTTATTTACAGTGTGGGATCGTTTGTGTTCGGAGTTTGAACTGAGATTCCTGAAGCTCTTGTCACACTGGTCACAGATGAAGTTCACTTCCATGTGCGTACGTTCATATTTGTTACGATGACCTGATTGTGAGAAGATTTTTTCACAGTGTCTCCACTTGTATGGTGTCTCTCCTGTGTGGATTCGCTTATGCTTTTTCTTTAAGATCATGTGCAGTGGTGAAGGATGACCCACACTAGTCACAGATGTGCTTTTTCACCCCACTGTGGTAGAGTTCATGTATTTTTAATGTACTTGGTGTGTGGAAGCCTCTCCCACTTTCTTTGCAGTAGTTCATTTTGTCTCCAGTGTGTCTACGTTGATGAGGTTTTAGGTACCGTTTATGAAGTTTTTCCACAAAGGTCACAGAGAAACTCTTTCCCACCACCACAGTGACGACAGGGTTGAGAACTGGATCTATCTGTGTCAATCAGCTTCTAAACAATGACAGCGTAAGTGATCTCTGCCAATATCCAATTACATTTTACTGTTTACATTACAACACTCAGGTTACTGAGCGAAAATCAGTCTTCATTTTTCCAAACAGTTCATTCAGTATAACTCCACAAGTTTACTGATCATATTTGTTCCAAACACTCAGGTTACAATTACAAGATAAAACTAAATACATCCTCACAGTAACTGCACTTGTAGAGTTACTTTCTGGTGTGGATCTGTTGGTGTTTATTCAGCTGATGTGGAGCTTTATAAGTTTTCTCACACAGGTCACATTTATAAGGTCTCTCCTCAGTGTGGCTAAACATGTGTTGTTGTAACTGTGCATCTGTTGTAAACAGTTTCCCACACTGATCACAGCAGTAAGCATCATTTCCAGTGTGAATCCGTAGGTGAATATTTCGGTAGTGTTTGTTGCTGAAACTTTTTCCACAAAAGTCTCAGCTGTACGCCTTAATTCCAGAGTGGGTAACTAGATGCTTCTGTAAGTTTCAACTTTGAGCAAAAGCTTTACCACACAAGTCACAGTAGTGTGCTTTAACTACACTGTGGATGAGTTGGTGTTTTTTTAAGCCCTCACGATACGTAAAAAACTTTCCACACAAGTCACAGTAGTGTGCTTTAAATCCGTTTTGGATAAGTTGGTGTCTTTTTAAACTTACAGCCCGGGTAAAAGATTTTCCACACAAATCACAGCTGTAAGCTTTAACTCCACTGTGGAAGAGTTGGTGTGTTTTTAAACCTCCAGCCTCGGTAAAAGACTTTCCACACAAATCACAGCTGTAAGCTTTA